>NW_028269989.1:978045-1141052 GCF_054644295.1 Miniopterus natalensis | reverse complement strand
CCCTAACCCTAGGTCCAATCGGAACCCTAACCGGATCTGTGTACTTAGCCCTCAACATAACCCTAACCCTAGGTCCAATCGGAACCCCAACCGGATCTCTAACCCTACCCCTCAACATAACCCTAACCCTAGGTCCAATCGGAAGCCTAACCGGATCTCTAACCCTAGCCCTCAACATAACCCTAACCCTAGGTCCAATCGGAACCCTAACCGGATCTCTAACCCTAGCCCTCAACATAACCCTAACCCTAGGTCCAATCAAAACACTAACTGGATCTCTAACCCAATCCCTCAACGTAACCCTAACCCTAGGTCCAATCGGAACCCTAACCGGATCTCTAACCCATTCCCTCAACATAACCCTAAACCTAGGTCCAATCGGAACCCTAACCGGATTTCTAACCCTAGCCTTCAACATAACCCTAACCCTAGGTCCAATCGGAACCCTAACCGGATCTGTATACCTAGCCCTCAACATAACCCTAACCCTAGGTCCAATCGGAACCCTTACCGGATTTCTAACCATAGCCTTCAACATAACCCTAACCCTAGGTCCAATCGGAACCCTAACCGGATCTGTGTACCTAGCCCTCAACATAACCCTAACCCTAGGTCCAATCGGAACCCCAACCGGATCTCTAACCCTAGCCCTCAACATAACCCTAACCCTAGGTCCAATCGGAAGCCTAACCGGATCTCTAACCCTAGCCCTCAACATAAACCTAACCCTAGGTCCATTCGGAACCCTAACCGGATCTCTAACTCTAGCCCTCAACATAACCCTAAGCCTAGGTCCAATCGGAACCCTAACCGGAACTCTAACCCTAGCCCTCAAAATAACCCTAACCCTAGGTCCAATCGGAACCCTAAACGGATATCTACCCTAGCCCTCAACATAACCCTAACCCTAGGTCCAATCGGAACCCTAAACGGATATCTACCCTAGCCCTCAACATAACCCTAACCCTAGGTTCAATCGGAACCCTAACCGGATTTCTAACCCTAGCCCTCAACATAACCCTAACCCTAGTTCCAATCGGAACACTAACAGGATCTCTACCCCAGCCCTCAACATAACCCTAACCCTAGGTCCAATCACAACCCTAACCGGATCTCTACCCCTCGCCCTCAACATAACCCTAAACCTTGGTCCAATCGGAACCCTAACCGGATATATAACACTAGCCCTCAACACAACCCTAACCCCAGGTCCAATCAGAACCCTAATCGGATCTCTACCCCTCGCCCTCAACATAACCCTAAACCTTGGTCCAATCGGAACACTAACCGGATATAAAACACTAGCCCTCAACATAACCCTAACCCTAGGTAAAAATCGGAACCCTAACGGGATCTGTAACCCTAGCTCTCAACATAACCCTAACCCTAGGTCCAATCGGAACCCTAACCGGATCTCTAACCCTAGCCCTCAACATAACCCTAACCCTAGGTCCAATCGGAACAGTAAACGGATATCTAAACCTAGCCCTCAACATAACCCTAACCCTTGGTCCAATTGGAACCCTAACCGGACCTCTAACCCTGGCCCTCAACATAACCCTAATCCTAGGTCCAATCCGAACCCTAACCGGATCTCTAACCCTAGCCCACAACATAACCCTAACCCTAGGTCCAATCGGAACCCTAACCGGATCTGTATACCTAGCCCTCAACGTAACCCTAACCCTAGGTCCAATCGGAACCCTTACCTGATTTCTAACCATAGCCTTCAACATAACCCTAACCCTAGGTCCAATCGGAACCCTAACCGGAACTCTAACCCTAGCCCTCAAAATAACCCTAACCCTAGGTCCAATCGGAACCCTAAGTGGATCTCTAACCCTAGCGCTCAACATATCACTAACTCTAGGACCAATCGGAACCCTAAATGGATATCTAACCCTATCCCTCAACATAACCCTAACCCTAGGTCCAATCGGAACCCTAAACGGATATCTAACCCTATCCCTCAACATAACCCTAACCCTAGGTCCAATCGGAACTCTAACCGGATCTCTAACCCTCGCCCTCAACATAACACTAACCCTAGTTCCAATCGGAACCCTAAACGGATATCTAACCCTAGCCCTCAACATAACCCTAACCCTAGGTCCAATCGGAACCCTAACCGGATCTCTAAACCTCGACCACAACATAACCCTAACCCTAGGTCCAATCAGAACCCTAACCGGATCTCTAACCCTCGCCCTCAACATAACCCTAATCCTAGGTCCAATCGGAACCCTAACCGGATCTCTAACCCTCGCCCTCAACATAACCCTAATCCTAGGTCCAATCGGAACCCTAACCGGATCTCTAACCCTCGCCCTCAACATAACCCTAACCCTAGGTTCAATCGGAACCCTAACAGGATCTCTACCCTAGCCCTCAACATAACCCTAACCCTAGGTCCAATTGGAACACTAACCGGACCTCTACACCTCGCCCTCAACATAACCCTAACCCTAGGTCCAATCGGAACCCTTATCGGATTTCTAACCATAGCCTTCAACATAACCCTAACCCTAGGTCCAATCGGAACCCTAACCGGATCTGTGTACCTAGCCCTCAACATAACCCTAACCCTAGGTCCAATCGGAACCCTAACCGGATCTCTAACCCTAGCCCTCAACATAACCCTAACACTAGGTCCAATCGGATCCCTAAGTGGATCTCTAACCCTAGCGCTCAACATATCACTAACTCTAGGTCCAATCGGAACCCTAAACGGATATCTAACCCTATCCCTCAACATAACCCTAACCCTAGGTCCAATCGTCACCCTAACCGGATCTCTAACCCTCGCCCTCAACATAACACTAACCCTAGTTCCAATCGGAACCCTAAACGGATATCTAAACCTAGCCCTCAACATAACCCTAACCCTAGGTCCAATCGGAACCCTAACGGGGTATCTAACCCCAGTCCTCAACATAACCCTAACCCTAGGTTCAATCGGAACCCTAACAGGATCTCTACCCTAGCCCTCAACATAACCCTAACCCTAGGTCCAATTGGAACACTAACCGGACCTCTACACCTCGCCCTCAACATAACCCTAACCCTAGGTCCAATCGGAACCCTTATCGGATTTCTAACCATAGCCTTCAACATAACCCTAACCCTAGGTCCAATCGGAACCCTAAGCGGATCTGTATACCTAGCCATCAACATAACCCTAACCCTAGGTCCAATCGGAACCCTTACCGGATTTCTAACCATAGCCTTCAACATAACCCTAACCCTAGGTCCAATCGGAACCCTAACCGGATCTGTGTACCTAGCCCTCAACATAACCCTAACCCTAGGTCCAATCGGAACCCCAACCGAATCTGTAACCCTAGCCCTCAACATAACCCTAACCCTAGGTCCAATCGGAACCCTAACAGGATCTCTAACCCAGCCCTCAACATAACTCTAACCCTAGGTCCAATCGGAACCCTAACCGGATCTCTACCCCTTGCCCTCAACATAACCCTAACACTAGGTCCAATCGGAACCCTAACCGGATATCTAACACTAGACCTCAACATAACCCTAACCCTAGGTCCAATCGGAACCCTAACCGGAACTCTATCCCTAGCTCTCAACATAACCCTAACCCTAGGTCCAATCGGAACCCTAACCGGATCTCTATCCCTGGCCCTCAACATAACCCTAACCCTAGGTCCAATCGGAACCCTAACCGGATTTCTAACCCTAGCCTTCAACATAACTCTAACCCTAGGTCCAATCGGAACCCTAACCGGATTTCTAACCCTAGCCTTCAACATAACCCTAACCCTAGGTCCAATCGGAACCCTAACCGGATTTCTAAACCTAGCCTTCAACATAACCCTAACCCTAGGTCCAATCGGAACCCTAACCGGATCTCTAACCCTAGCCCACAACATAACCCTAACCCTAGGTCCAATCGGAACCCTAACCGGATCTGTGTACTTAGCCCTCAACATAACCCTAACCCTAGGTCCATCGGAACCCCAACCGGATCTCTAACCCTACCCCTCAACATAACCCTAACCCTAGGTCCAATCGGAAGCCTAACGGGATCTCTAACCCTAGCCCTCAACATAACCCTAACCCTAGGTCCAATCGGAACCCTAACCGGATCTCTAACCCTAGCCCTCAACATAACCCTAACCCTAGGTCCAATCAAAACACTAACTGGATCTCTAACCCAAGCCCTCAACGTAACCCTAACCCTAGGTCCAATCGGAACCCTAACCGGATCTCTAAGCCTATCCCTCAACATAACCCTAAACCTAGGTCCAATCGGAACCCTAACCGGATTTCTAACCCTAGCCTTCAACATAACCCTAACCCTAGGTCCAATCGGAACCCTAAACGGATCTGTATACCTAGCCCTCAACATAACCCTAACCCTAGGTCCAATCGGAACCCTTACCGGATTTCTAACCATAGCCTTCAACATAACCCTAACCCTAGGTCCAATCGGAACCCTAAACGGATCTGTATACCTAGCCCTCAACATAACCCTAACCCTAGGTCCAATCGGAACCCTTACCGGATTTCTAACCTTAGCTTTCAACATATCACTAACCCTAGGTTCAATCGGAACCCTAAACGGATATCTAACCCTAGCCCTCAACATAACCCTAACCCTACGTCCAATCGGAACCCTAAATGGATATCTAACCCTAGCCCTCAACATAACCCTAACCCTAGGTCCAATCAGAACCCTAACCGGATCTCTACCCCTCGCCCTCAACATAACCCTAACCCGAGGTCCAATCGGAACCCTAACCGGATATATAACACTAGCCCTCAACACAACCCTAACCCCAGGTCCAATCAGAACCCTAACCGGATCTCTACCCCTCGCCCTCAACATAACCCTAAACCTTGGTCCAATCGGAACCCTAACCGGATATATAAAACTAGCCCTCAACATAACCCTAACCCTAGGTAAAAATCGGAACCCAAACCGGATCTCTAACCCTAGCTCTCAACATAAGCCTAACCCTAGGTCCAATCGGAACCCTAACCGGATCTCTAACCCTAGCCCTCAACATAACCCTAACCCTAGGTCCAATCGGAACAGTAAATGGATATCTAAACCTAGCCCTCAACATAACCCTAACCCTTGGTCCAATTGGAACCCTAACCCGATCTCTAACCCTGGCCCTCAACATAACCCTAACCCTAGGTCCAATCGGAACCGTAAACGGATCTCTAACCCTAGCCCACAACATAACCCTAACCCTAGGTCCAATCGGAACCCTAAGCGGATCTGTATACCTAGCCCTCAACATAACCCTAACCCTAGGTCCAATCGGAACCCTTACCGGATTTCTAACCATAGCCTTCAACATAACCCTAACCCTAGGTCCAATCGGAACCCTAACCGGATCTGTGTACCTAGCCCTCAACATAACCCTAACCCTAGGTCCAATCCGAACCCTAACCGGATCTCTAACCCTAGCCCTCAACATAACCCTAACACTAGGTCCAATCGGAACCCTAACCGGAACTCTAACCCTAGCCCTCAAAATAACCCTAACCCTAGGTCCAATCGGAACCCTAAGCGGATCTCTAACCCTAGCGCTCAACATATCACTAACTCTAGGTCCAATCGGAACCCTAAATGGATATCTAACCCTAGCCCTCAACATAACCCTAACCCTAGGTTCAATCGGAACCCTAAACGGATATCTAACCCTATCCCTCAACATAACCCTCACCCTAGGTCCAAACGGAATCCTAACCGTATCTCTAACCCTCGCCCTCAACATAACACTTACCCTAGGTCCAATCGGAACCCTAAACGGATATCTAACCCTAACCCTCAACATAACCCTAACCCTAGGTCCAATCGGAACCCTAACCGCATCTCTAACCCTCGCCCTCAACATAACCCTAACCCTAGGTCCAATCGGAAACCTAACCGGATCTCTAACCCTCGCCCTCAACATAACCCTACTCCTAGGCCCAATCGTAACCCTAACCGGATCTCTAACCCTAGCCCTCAAAATAACCCTTACCCTAGGTCCAATCGGAACCCTAACGGGGTATCGAACCCCAGTCCTCAACATAACCCTAACCCTAGGTCCAATCGGAACCCTAACAGGATCTCTACCCTAGCCCTCAACATAACCCTAACCCTAGGTCCAATTGGAACACTAACCGGACCTCTACACCTCGCCCTCAACATAACCCTAACCCTAGGTCCAACTGGAACCCTAACCGGATATCTAAGACTAGCCCTCAACATAACCCTAACCCTAGGTCCAATCGGAACCCTAACCGGATCTCTATCTCTAGCTCTCAACATAACCCTAACCCTAGGTCTAATCGGAACCCTAACCGGATCTCTAACCCTAGCCCTCAACATAACCCTAATCCGAGGTCCAATCGGAACCCTAACCGGATCTCTAACCCTAGCCCTCAACATAACCCTAACCCTAGGTCCAATCGGAACCCTAACAGGATTTCTAACCCTAGCCTTCAACATAACCCTAACCCTAGGTCCAATCGGAACCCTAACCGGATCTGTATACCTATCCCTCAACATAACCCTAAGCCTAGGTCCAATCGGAACCCAAACCGGATCTGTATACCTAGCCCTCAACATAACCCTAACCCTAGGTCCAATCGGAACCCTAACCAGATATCTAACCCTAGCCCTCAACATAACCCTAACCCTAGGTCCAATCGGAACCCTAACCGGATTTCTAACCCTAGCCTTCAACATAACCCTAACCTTAGGTACAAACGGAACCCTAACCGGATCCGTATACCTAGCCCTCAACATAACCCTAACCCTAGGTCCAATCGGAACCCTAACCGGATCTCTATACCTAGCCCTCAACATAACCCTAACCCTAGGTCCATTCGGAACCCTAACCGGATCTCTAACCCTAGCCCTCAACATAACCCTAACCCTAGGTCCAATCGGAACCCTAACCGGATCTCTAAACATAGCCCTCAACATAACCCTAACCCTAGGTCCAATCGGAACCCTAACCGGATCTCTAACCCTAGCCCTCAACATAACCCTAACCCTAGGTACAATGGGAACCCTACCGGATCTCTAACGCTAGCCCTCAACATAACCCTAACGCTAGGTCCAATCGGAACCCTAAGCGGATATCTAACCGTAGCCCTCAACATAACCCTAACCCTAGGTCCAATCGGAACCCTAACCGGATCTCTAACCCTAGGCCTCAACATAACCCTAACCCTAGGTCCAATCGGAACCCTAACCGGATTTCTAACCCTACCCTTCAACATAACCCTAACCCTAGGTCCAATCGGAACCCTAACCGAATCTGTATACCTATCCCTCAACATAACCCTAACCCTAGGTCCAATCGGAACCCAAACCGGATCTGTATACCTAGCCCTCAACATAACCCTAACCCTAGGTCCAATCGGAACCATAACCAGATCTCTAACCCTAGCCCTCAACATAACCCTAACACTAGGTCCAATCGGAACCCTAACCGGATTTCTAACCCTAGCCTTCAACATAACCCTAACCCTAGGTCCAATCGGAACCCTAACCGGATCCGTATACCTAGCCCTCAACATAACCCTAACCCTAGGTCCAATCGGAACCCTAACCGGATCTGTATACCTAGCCCTCAACATAACCCTAACCCTAGGTCCAATCGGAACCCTAACCGGATCTCTAACCCTAGCCCTCAACATAACCCTAACCCTAGGTCCAATCGGAACCCTAACCGGATCTGTATACCTAGCCCTGAACATAACCCTAACCCTAGGTCCAATCGGAACCCTAACCGGATCTGTATACCTAGCCATCAACATAACCCTAACCCTAGGTCCAATCGGAACCCTTACCGGATTTCTAACCATAGCCTTCAACATAACCCTAACCCTAGGTCCAATCGGAACCCTACCCGGATCTGTGTACCTAGCCCTCAACATAACCCTAACCCTAGGTCCAATCGGAACCCCAACCGGATCTGTAACCCTACCCCACAACATAACCCTAACCCTGGGTCCAATCGGAACCCTAACCGGATCTGTGTACCTAGCCCTCAACATGACCCTAAGCCTAGGTCCAATCGGAACCCTAACCGGATCTCTAACCCGAGCCCTCAACATAACCCTAACCTTAGGTCCAATCGGAAGCCTAACTGGATCTCTAACCCTGGCCCTCAACATAACCCTAACCCTCGTCCAATCGGAACCCTAACGGGTATCTAACCCTAGCCCTCAACATAACCCTAACCCTAGTTCCAATCGTAACCCTAACAGGATCTCTACCCCAGCCCTCAACATAACCCTAACCCTAGGTCCAATCGGAACCCTAACCGGATCTCTACCACTCGCCCTCAACATAACCCTAACCCGATGTCCAATCGGAACCCTAACCGGTTCTCTACATCTCGCCCTCAACATAACCCTAAACCTTGGTCCAATCGGAACCCTAACCGGATAACTAACACTAGCCCTCAACATAACCCTAACCCTAGGTCCAATCGGAACCCTAACCGGATCTCTAACATTAGCCCTCAACATAACCCTAACCCTAGGTCCAATCGGAACCCTAACCGGATCTCTAACCCTAGCCCTCAACATAACCCTGAACCTAGGTACAATCGGAACCCTAACCGGATCTCTAAACCTAGCCCTCAACATAACCCTAACCCTAGGTCCAATCGGAACCCTAACCGGATCTGTGTACCTAGCCCTAAACATAACCCTAACCCTTGGTCCAATCGGAACCCTAACCGGATCTCTAACCCTAGCCCTCAACATAACCCTAACCCTAGGTCCAATCGGAACCCTAAGCGGATATCTAACCGTAGCCCTCAACATAACCCTAACCCTAGGTCCAATCGGAACCCTAACCGGATCTCTAACCCTAGGCCTCAACATAACCCTAACCCTAGGTCCAATCGGAACCCTAACCGGATTTCTAACCCTACCCTTCAACATAACCCTAACCCTAGGTCCAATCGGAACCCTAACCGAATCTGTATACCTATCCCTCAACATAACCCTAACCCTAGGTCCAATCGGAACCCAAACCGGATCTGTATACCTAGCCCTCAACATAACCCTAACCCTAGGTCCAATCGGAACCCTAACCAGATCTCTAACCCTAGCCCTCAACATAACCCTAACACTAGGTCCAATCGGAACCCTAACCGGATTTCTAACCCTGGCCTTCAACATAACCCTAACCCTAGGTCCAATCGGAACCCTAACCGGATCCGTATACCTAGCCCTCAACATAACCCTAACCCTAGGTCCAATCGGAACCCTAACCGGATCTGTATACCTAGCCCTCAACATAACCCTAGCCCTAGGTCCAATCGGAACCCTAACCGGATCTCTAACCCTAGCCCTCAACATAACCCTAACCCTAGGTCCAATCGGAACCCTAACCGGATCTGTATACCTAGCCCTCAACATAACCCTAACCCTAGGTCCAATCGGAACCCTAACCGGATCTGTATACCTAGCCATCAACATAACCCTAACCCTAGGTCCAATCGGAACCCTTACCGGATTTCTAACCATAGCCTTCAACATAACCCTAACCCTAGGTCCAATCGGAACCCTACCCGGATCTGTGTACCTAGCCCTCAACATAACCCTAACCCTAGGTCCAATCGGAACCCCAACCGGATCTGTAACCCTACCCCACAACATAACCCTAACCCTGGGTCCAATCGGAACCCTAACCGGATCTGTGTACCTAGCCCTCAACATGACCCTAAGCCTAGGTCCAATCGGAACCCTAACCGGATCTCTAACCCGAGCCCTCAACATAACCCTAACCTTAGGTCCAATCGGAAGCCTAACTGGATCTCTAACCCTGGCCCTCAACATAACCCTAACCCTCGTCCAATCGGAACCCTAACCGGAACTCTAACCCTAGCCCTCAAAATAACCCAAACCCTAGGTCCAATCGGAACCCTAACCTGATCTCTAACCCTAGCCCTCAACAATTCACTGACCCTAGGTCCGATCGGAACCCTAAATGAATATCTAACCCTAGCCCTCAACATAACCCTAACCCTAGGTCCAATCGGAACCCTAACGGGGTATCTAACCCCAGCACTCAACATAACCCTAACCCTAGGTCCAATCGGAACCCTAACCGGACCTCTACACCTCGCCCTCAACATAACCCTAACACTAGGTCCAATCGGAACCCTAACCGGATCTCTATCCCTCGCCCTCAACATAACCCTAACCCTAGGTCCAATCGGAACCCTAACCGGATATCTAACACTAGCCCTCAACATAACCCTAACCCTAGGTCCAATCGCAACCCTAACCGGATCTCTAACCCTAGCCCTCAACATAACCCTAACCCTAGGTCCAATCGGAACCCTAACCGGATCTCTAACATTAGCCCTCAACATAACCCTAACCCTAGGTCCAATCAAAACACTAACTGGATCTCTAACCCTAGCCCTCAACATAACCCTAACCCTAGGTCCAATCGGAACCCTAACCGGATCTCTAACCCTAGTTCTCAACATAACCCTAACCCTAGGTCCAATCAGTACCCTAACCGGATCTCTAACCCTACCCTTCAACATAACCCTAACCCTAGGTCCAATCGGAACCCTAACCGGATGTGTATACCTAGCCTTCAACATAACCCTAACCCTAGGTCCAATCGGAACCCTAACCGGATCTGTATACCTAGCCCTCAATATAACCCTAACCCTAGGTCCAATCGGAACCCTAACCGGATCTCTAAACCTAGCCCACAACATAACCCTAACCCTAGGTCCAATCGGAACCCTAACCGGATCTGCGTACCTAGCCCTCAACATAACCCTAACCCTAGGTCCAATCGGAACCCTAACCGGATCTCTAACCCTAGCCCACAACATAACCCTAACCCTAGGTCCAATCGGAACCCTAACCGGATCTGCGTACCTAGCCCTCAACATAACCCTAACCCTAGGTCCAATCGGAACCCTAACGGGTTCTCTACATCTCGCCCTCAACATAACCCTAAACCTTGGTCCAATCGGAACCCTAACCGGATAACTAACACTAGCCCTCAACATAACCCTAACCCTGGGTCTAATCGGAACCCTAACCGGATCTCAAACCCTAGCGTTCAACATAACCCTAACCCTAGGTCCAATCAGAACCCTAACCGGATCTCTAACCCTAGCCCTCAACATAACCCTGAACCTAGGTACAATCGGAACCCTAACCGGATCTCTAAACCTAGCCCTCAACATAACCCTAACCGTAGGTACAATCGGAACCCTAACCAGATCTGTGTACCTAGCCCTAAACATAACCCTAACCCTTGGTCCAATCGGAACCCTAACCGGATCTCTAACCCTAGCCCTCAACATAACCATAACCCTAGGTCCAATCGGAACCCTAAGCGGATATCTAACCCTAGCCCTCAACATAACCCTAACGCTAGGTCCAATCGGAACCCTAACCGGATCTCTAACCCTAGCCCTCAACATAACCCAAACCCTAGGTCCAATCGGAACCCTATCCGGATTTCTACCCCTACCCTTCAACATAACCCTAACCCTAGGTCCAATCGGAACCCTAACCGAATCTGTATGCCTATCCCTCAACATAACCCTAACCCTAGGTCCAATCGGAACCCAAACCGGATCTGTATACCTAGCCCTCAACATAACCCTAACCCTAGGTCCAATCGGAACCCTAACCAGATCTCTAACCCTAGCCCTCAACATAACCCTAACACTAGGTCCAATCGGAACCCTAACCGGATTTCTAACCCTAGCCTTCAACATAACCCTAACCTGTGGGGAGCCGGCGGGACTCCCCCCGGGAGGACCCGCCGGGCGAGGTGCTGCCCAGGGAGAAAGACCCGGGAGGCCCGCTTGCCCTAGTGCCATCAAGAGAGAAATCTCTGAGGCATTGACCCGAGTGGTGGGCAGCGGTGCTAGCACTCGCCCTGCTCCCCCCGCTCCCCCTCCATCCGAGGGACAGGGAACGGTTTGCATTCAGTGTCCCAGCTATCAATTTGCAGAGACCCATGCAACGGTATCAGTGGAAAATGCTTCCCCAGGGAGATGTGGATGAGTTAGTGGCCCCAGGCACAGAGGAGCTGCCTGGGTGAGCTGCAGAGGTGCCCTCCTGCTCCCTGACCCAGTCCTTGAGGCACCAAAGCAACACTAAATTCTAGAAAGGCTAATTAGGAAGCTGGCCCCGGCCGGAAGGGTTAAAGGATAGTTAAGCCACATACCAAGCCAAGGACTCTATCCTCCCCAAAAGTTCCCATTAGAAGCCGAGATAAGGATACTTTCCAAGGCCTGAGCTCCTGCAGGAGGCAGGGTGTTTACTCTGAAAAGGCATTCGTAGGACCTTGGAGTAATTACTTAGTATCGGGCTAAGGGAAGAAATGTGGGGCGGGGTGCTATTCAGCACAATCAACAGTGCCTGTATATATTGAGCGGAGAAAATAAACTCGGGGCTGGCAGCTGGCAACAGGAATGAGCTGCAGCCCTCCCGATCCCATCCTGTCTCTTGTCTTTCTTTTCCAATCCTCACCCCCTCAATCAGGTTCCCGTTCGACTGCCGGCAGGCTCCGGCACTAACCCTAGGTCCAATCGGAACCCAAACCGGATCCGTATACCTAGCCCTCAACATAACCCTAACCCTAGGTCCAATCGGAACCCTAACCGGATCTGTATACCTAGCCCTCAACATAACCCTAACCCTAGGTCCAATCGGAACCCTAACCGGATCTCTAACCCTAGCCCTCAACATAACCCTAACCCTAGGTCCAATCGGAACCCTAACCGGATCTCTAATATTAGCCCTCAACATAACCCTAACCCTAGGTCCAATCAAAACACTAACCGGATCTCTAACCCTAGCCCTCAACATAACGCTAACCCTAGGTCCAATCGGAACCCTAACCGGATCTCTAACATTAGCCCTCAACATAACCCTAACCCTAGGTCCAATCAAAACACTAACTGGATCTCTAACCCTAGCCCTCAACATAACCCTAACCCTAGGTCCAATCGGATCCCTAACCGGATCTCTAACCCTAGCCCTCAACATAACCCTAACCCTAGGTCCAATCAAAACACTAACTGGATCTCTAACCCTAGCCCTCAACATAACCCTAACCCTAGGTCCAATCGGAAACCTAACCGGATCTCTAACCCTAGCCCTCAACATAACCCTAACCCTCGTCCAATCGGAACCCTAACCGGAACTCTAACCCTAGCCCTCAAAATAACCCAAACCCTAGGTCCAATCGGAACCCTAACCTGATCTCTAACCCTAGCCCTCAACAATTCACTGACCCTAGGTCCAATCGGAACCCTAAATGAATATCTAACCCTAGCCCTCAACATAACCCTAAACCTAGGTCCATTCGGAACCCTAACCGGACCTCTACACCTCGCCCTCAACATAACCCTAACCCTAGGTCCAATCGGAACCCTAACCGGATCTGTAAACCTAGCCTTCAACATAACCCTAACCCTAGGTCCAATCGTAACCCTAACCGGATCTGTATACCTAGCCCTCAATATAACCCTAACCCTAGGTCCAATCGGAACCCTAACCGGATCTCTAACCCTAGCCCACAACATAACCCTAACCCTAGGTCCAATCGGAACCCTAACCGGATCTGCGTACCTAGCCCTCAACATAACCCTAACCCTAGGTCCAATCGGAACCCCAACCGGATCTCTAACACTAGCCCTCAACATAACCCTAACCCTAGGTCCAATCGGAAGCCTAACCGGATCTCTAACCCTAGCCCTCAACATAACCCTAACCCTAGGTCCAATCGGAACCCTAACCGGATCTCTAACCCTAGCCCTCAACATAACCCTAACCCTAGGTCCAATCGGAACCCTAAGCGGATCTCTAACCCTAGCGCTCAACATATCACTAACCCTAGGTCCAATCGGAACCCTAAAGGGATATCTAAGCCTAGCCCTCAACATAACCCTAACCCTAGGTCCAATCGGAACCCTAAACGGATATCTAACCCTAGCCCTCAACATAACCCTAACCCTGGGTCAAATCGGAACCCTAACCGGATATCTAACCCTAGCCCTCAACATAACCCTAACCCTAGTTCCAATCGTAAACCTAACAGGATCTCTACCCCAGCCCTCAACATAACCCTAACCCTAGGTCCAATCGGAACCCTAACCGGATCTCTACCACTCGCCCTCAACATAACCCTAACCCGAGGTCCAATCGGAACCCTAACCGGTTCTCTACATCTCGCCCTCAACATAACCCTAAACCTTGGTCCAATCGGAACCCTAACCGGATAACTAACACTAGCCCTCAACATAACCATAACCCTAGGTCCAATCGGAACCCTAACCGGATCTCTAACCCTAGCTTTCAACATAACCCTAACCCTAGGTCCAATCGGAACCCTAACCGGATCTCTAACCCTAGCCCTCAACATAACCCTGAACCTAGGTACAATCGGAACCCTAACCGGATCTCTAAACCTAGCCCTCAACATAACCCTAACCCTAGGTCCAATCGGAACCCTAACCGGATCTGTATACCTAGCCCTAAACATAACCCTAACCCTTGGTCCAATCGGAACCCTAACCGGATCTCTAACCCTAGCCCTCAACATAACCCTAACCCTAGGTCCAATCGGAACCCTAAGCGGATATCTAACCCTAGCCCTCAACATAACCCTAACCCTAGGTCCAATCGGAACCCTAACCGGATCTCTAACCCTAGGCCTCAACATAACCCTAACCCTAGGTCCAATCGGAACCCTAACCGGATTTCTAACCCTACCCTTCAACATAACCCTAACCCTAGGTCCAATCGGAACCCTAACCGAATCTGTATACCTATCCCTCAACATAACCCTAACCCTAGGTCCAATCGGAACCCAAACCGGATCTGTATACCTAGCCCTCAACATAACCCTAACCCTAGGTCCAATCGGAACCCTAACCAGATCTCTAACCCTAGCCCTCAACATAACCCTAACACTAGGTCCAATCGGAACCGTAACCGGATTTCTAACCCTAGCCTTCAACATAACCCTAACCCTAGGTCCAATCGGAACCTAACCGGATCCGTATACATAGCCCTCAACATAACCCTAACCCTAGGTCCAATCGGAACCCTAACCGGATCTGTATACCTAGCCCTCAACATAACCCTAACCCTAGGTGCAATCGGAACCCTAACCGGATCTCTAACCCTAGCCCTCAACATAACCCTAACCCTAGGTCCAATCGGAACCCTAACCGGATCTGTATACCTAGCCCTCAAGATAACCCTAACCCTAGGTCCAATCGGAACCCTAACCGGATCTGTATACCTAGCCATCAACATAACCCTAACCCTAGGTCCAATCGGAACCCTTACCGGATTTCTAACCATAGCCTTCAACATAACCCTAACCCTAGGTCCAATCGGAACCCTAACCGGATCTGTGTACCTAGCCCTCAACATAACCCTAACCCTAGGTCCAATCGGAACCCCAACCGGATCTGTAACCCTAGCCCTCAACATAACCCTAACCCTAGGTCCAATCGGAACCCTAACAGGATCTCTACCCCAGCCCTCAACATAACCCTAACCCTAGGTCCAATTGGAACCCTAACCGGATCTCTACCCCTTGCCCTCAACATAACCCTAACACTAGGTCCAATCGGAACCCTAACCGGATATCTAACACTAGCCCTCAACATAACCCTAACCCTAGGTCCAATCGGAACCCTAACCGGAACTCTATCCCTAGCTCTCAACATAACCCTAACCCTAGGTCCAATCGGAACCCTAACCGGATCTCTATCCCTGGCCCTCAACATAACCCTAACCCTAGGTCCAATCGGAACCCTAACCGGATTTCTAACCCTAGCCTTCAACATAACCCTAACCCTAGGTCCAATCGGAACCCTAACCGGATTTCTAAACCTAGCCTTCAACATAACCCTAACCCTAGGTCCAATCGGAACCCTAACCGGATCTCTAACCCTAGCCCACAACATAACCCTAACCCTAGGTCCAATCGGAACCCTAACCGGATCTGTGTACTTAGCCCTCAACATAACCCTAACCCTAGGTCCAATCGGAACCCCAACCGGATCTCTAACCCTACCCCTCAACATAACCCTAACCCTAGGTCCAATCGGAAGCCTAACCGGATCTCTAACCCTAGCCCTCAACATAACCCTAACCCTAGGTCCAATCGGAACCCTAACCGGATCTCTAACCCTAGCCCTCAACATAACCCTAACCCTAGGTCCAATCAAAACACTAACTGGATCTCTAACCCAAGCCCTCAACGTAACCCTAACCCTAGGTCCAATCGGAACCCTAACCGGATCTCTAACCCTAGCTCTCAACATAACCCTAACCATAGGTTCAATCAGAACCCTAACCGGATCTCTAACCCTATCCCTCAACATAACCCTAAACCTAGGTCCAATCGGAACCCTAACCGGATTTCTAACCCTAGCCTTCAACATAACCCTAACCCTAGGTCCAATCGGAACCCTAACCGGATCTGTATACCTAGCCCTCAACATAACCCTAACCCTAGGTCCAATCGGAACCCTTACGGGATTTCTAACCATAGCCTTCAACATAACCCTAACCCTAGGTCCAATCGGAACCCTAACCGGATCTGTGTACCTAGCCCTCAACATAACCCTAACCCTAGGTCCAATCGGAACCCCAACCGGATCTCTAACCCTAGCCCTCAACATAACCCTAACCCTAGGTCCAATCGGAAGCCTAACCGGATCTCTAACCCTAGCCCTCAACATAAACCTAACCCTAGGTCCATTCGGAACCCTAACCGGATCTCTAACTCTAGCCCTCAACATAACCCTAAGCCTAGGTCCAATCGGAACCCTAACCGGAACTCTAACCCTAGCCCTCAAAATAACCCTAACCCTAGGTCCAATCGGAACCCTAAGCGGATCTCTAACCTTATCGTTCAACATATCACTAACCCTAGGTTCAATCGGAACCCTAAACGGATATCTAACCCTAGCCCTCAACATAACCCTAACCCTAGGTCCAATCGGAACCCTAAACGGATATCTAACCCTAGCCCTCAACATAACCCTAACCCTAGGTCCAATCGGAACCCTAACCGGATCTGCGTACCTAGCCCTCAACATAACCCTAACCCTAGGTCCAATCGGAACCCCAACCGGATCTCTAACACTAGCCCTCAACATAACCCTAACCCTAGGTCCAATCGGAAGCCTAACCGGATCTCTAACCCTAGCCCTCAACATAACCCTAACCCTAGGTCCAATCGGAACCCTAACCGGATCTCTAACCCTAGCCCTCAACATAACCCTAACCCTAGGTCCAATCGGAACCCTAAGCGGATCTCTAACCCTAGCGCTCAACATATCACTAACCCTAGGTCCAATCGGAACCCTAAAGGGATATCTAAGCCTAGCCCTCAACATAACCCTAACCCTAGGTCCAATCGGAACCCTAAACGGATATCTAACCCTAGCCCTCAACATAACCCTAACCCTAGGTCAAATCGGAACCCTAACCGGATATCTAACCCTAGCCCTCAACATAACCCTAACCCTAGTTCCAATCGTAACCCTAACAGGATTTCTACCCCAGCCCTCAACATAACCCTAACCCTAGGTCCAATCGGAACCCTAACCGGATCTCTACCACTCGCCCTCAACATAACCCTAACCCGAGGTCCAATCGGAACCCTAACCGGTTCTCTACATCTCGCCCTCAACATAACCCTAAACCTTGGTCCAATCGGAACCCTAACCGGATAACTAACACTAGCCCTCAACATAACCATAACCCTAGGTCCAATCGGAACCCTAACCGGATCTCTAACCCTAGCTTTCAACATAACCCTAACCCTAGGTCCAATCGGAACCCTAACCGGATCTCTAACCCTAGCCCTCAACATAACCCTGAACCTAGGTACAGTCGGAACCCTAACCGGATCTCTAAACCTAGCCCTCAACATAACCCTAACCCTAGGTCCAATCGGAACCCTAACCGGATCTGTATACCTAGCCCTAAACATAACCCTAACCCTTGGTCCAATCAGAACCCTAACCGGATCTCTAACCCTAGCCCTCAACATAACCCTAACCCTAGGTCCAATCGGAACCCTAAGCGGATATCTAACCCTAGCCCTCAACATAACCCTAACCCTAGGTTCAATCGGAACCCTAACCGGATCTCTAACCCTAGGCCTCAACATAACCCTAACCCTAAGTCCAATCGGAACCCTAACCGGATTTCTAACCCTACCCTTCAACATAACCCTAACCCTAGGTCCAATCGGAACCCTAACCGAATCTGTATACCTATCCCTCAACATAACCCTAACCCTAGGTCCAATCGGAACCCAAACCGGATCTGTATACCTAGCCCTCAACATAACCCTAACCCTAGGTCCAATCGGAACCCTAACCAGATCTCTAACCCTAGCCCTCAACATAACCCTAACACTAGGTCCAATCGGAACCCTAACCGGATTTCTAACCCTAGCCTTCAACATAACCCTAACCCTAGGTCCAATCGGAACCTAACCGGATCCGTATACCTAGCCCTCAACATAACCCTAAACCTAGGTCCAATCGGAACCCTAACCGGATCTGTATACCTAGCCCTCAACATAACCCTAACCCTAGGTGCAATCGGAACCCTAACCGGATCTCTAACCCTAGCCCTCAACATAACCCTAACCCTAGGTCCAATCGGAACCCTAACCGGATCTGTATACCTAGCCCTCAACATAACCCTAACCCTAGGTCCAATCGGAACCCTAACCGGATCTGTATACCTAGCCATCAACATAACCCTAACCCTAGGTCCAATCGGAACCCTTACCGGATTTCTAACCATAGCCTTCAACATAACCCTAACCCTAGGTCCAATCGGAACCCTAACCGGATCTGTGTACCTAGCCCTCAACATAACCCTAACCCTAGGTCCAATCGGAACCCCAACCGGATCTGTAACCCTAGCCCTCAACATAACCCTAACCCTAGGTCCAATCGGAACCCTAACAGGATCTCTACCCCAGCCCTCAACATAACCCTAACCCTAGGTCCAATCGGAACCCTAACCGGATCTCTACCCCTTGCCCTCAACATAACCCTAACACTAGGTCCAATCGGAACCCTAACCGGATATCTAACACTAGCCCTCAACATAACCCTAACCCTAGGTCCAATCGGAACCCTAACCGGAACTCTATCCCTAGCTCTCAACATAACCCTAACCCTAGGTCCAATCGGAACCCTAACCGGATCTCTATCCCTGGCCCTCAACATAACCCTAACCCTAGGTCCAATCGGAACCCTAACCGGATTTCTAACCCTAGCCTTCAACATAACTCTAACCCTAGGTCCAATCGGAACCCTAACCGGATTTCTAACCCTAGTCTTCAACATAACCCTAACACTAGGTCCAATCGGAACCCTAACCGGATTTCTAAACCTAGCCTTCAACATAACCCTAACCCTAGGTCCAATCGGAACCCTAACCGGATCTCTAACCCTAGCCCACAACATAACCCTAACCCTAGGTCCAATCGGAACCCTAACCGGATCTGTGTACTTAGCCCTCAACATAACCCTAACCCTAGGTCCAATCGGAACCCCAACCGGATCTCTAACCCTACCCCTCAACATAACCCTAACCCTAGGTCCAATCGGAAGCCTAACCGGATCTCTAACCCTAGCCCTCAACATAACCCTTACCCTAGGTCCAATCGGAACCCTAACCGGATCTCTAACCCTAGCCCTCAACATAACCCTAACCCTAGGTCCAATCAAAACACTAACTGGATCTCTAACCCAAGCCCTCAACGTAACCCTAACCCTAGGTCCAATCGGAACCCTAACCGGATCTCTAACCCTAGCTCTCAACATAACCCTAACCATAGGTCCAATCAGAACCCTAACCGGATCTCTAACCCTATCCCTCAACATAACCCTAAACCTAGGTCCAATCGGAACCCTAACCGGATTTCTAACCCTAGCCTTCAACATAACCCTAACCCTAGGTCCAATCGGAACCCTAACCGGATCTGTATACCTAGCCCTCAACATAACCCTAACCCTAGGTCCAATCGGAACCCTTACGGGATTTCTAACCATAGCCTTCAACATAACCCTAACCCTAGGTCCAATCGGAACCCTAACCGGATCTGTGTACCTAGCCCTCAACATAACCCTAACCCTAGGTCCAATCGGAACCCCAACCGGATCTCTAACCCTAGCCCTCAACATAACCCTAACCCTAGGTCCAATCGGAAGCCTAACCGGATCTCTAACCCTAGCCCTCAACATAAACCTAACCCTAGGTCCATTCGGAACCCTAACCGGATCTCTAACTCTAGCCCTCAACATAACCCTAAGCCTAGGTCCAATCGGAACCCTAACCGGAACTCTAACCCTAGCCCTCAAAATAACCCTAACCCTAGGTCCAATCGGAACCCTAAGCGGATCTCTAACCTTAGCGTTCAACATATCACTAACCCTAGGTTCAATCGGAACCCTAAACGGATATCTAACCCTAGCCCTCAACATAACCCTAACCCTAGGTCCAATCGCAACCCTAAACGGATATCTAACCCTAGCCCTCAACATAACCCTAACCCTAGGTTCAATCGGAACCCTAACCGGATTTCTAACCCTAGCCCTCAACATAACCCTAACCCTAGTTCCAATCGGAACCCTAACAGGATCTCTTCCCCAGCCCTCAACATAACCCTAACCCTAGGTCCAATCAGAACCCTAACCGGATCTCTACCCCTCGCCCTCAACATAACCCTAACCCGAGGTCCAATCGGAACCCTAAGCGGATCTCTAACCTTAGCGTTCAACATATCATTAACCCTAGGTTCAATCGGAACCCTAAACGGATATCTAACCCTAGCCCTCAACATAACCCTAACCCTAGGTCCAATCGGAACCCTAAACGGATATCTAACCCTAGCCCTCAACATAACCCTAACCCTAGGTTCAATCGGAACCTTAACCGGATTTCTAACCCTAGCCCTCAACATCACCCTAACCCTAGTTCCAATCGGAACCCTAACAGGATCTCTACCCCAGCCCTCAACATAACCCTAACCCTAGGTCCAATCACAACCTAACCGGATCTCTACCCCTCGCCCTCAACATAACCCTAACCCGAGGTCCAATCGGAACCCTAACCGGATATATAACACTAGCCCTCAACACAACCCTAACCCCAGGTCCAATCAGAACCCTAACCGGATCTCTACCCCTCGCCCTCAACATAACCCTAAACCTTGGTCCAATCGGAACCCTAACCGGATATAAAACACTAGCCCTCAACATAACCCTAACCCTAGGTAAAAATCGGAACCCTAACGGGATCTGTAACCCTAGCTCTCAACATAACCCTAACCCTAGGTCCAATCGGAACCCTAACCGGATCTCTAACCCTAGCCCTCAACATAACCATAACCCTAGGTCCAATCGGAACAGTAAACGGATATCTAAACCTAGCCCTCAACATAACCCTAACCCTTGGTCCAATTGGAACCCTAACCGGACCTCTAACCCTGGCCCTCAACATAACCCTAACCCTAGGTCCAATCGGAACCCTTACCGGATTTCTAACCATAGCCTTCAACATAACCCTAACCCTAGGTCCAATCGGAACCCTAACCGGATCTGTGTACCTAGCCCTCAACATAACCCTAACCCTAGGTCCAATCGGAACCCCAACCGGATCTGTAACCCTAGCCCTCAACATAACCCTAACCCTAGGTCCAATCGGAACCCTAACAGGATCTCTACCCCAGGCCTCAACATAACCCTAACCCTAGGTCCAATCGGAACCCTAACCGGATCTCTACCCCTTGCCCTCAACATAACCCTAACCCTAGGTCCAATCGGAACCCTAAGCGGATCTCTAACCCTAGCGCTCAACATATCACTAACCCTAGGTCCAATCGGAACCCTAAAGGGATATCTAAGCCTAGCCCTCAACATAACCCTAACCCTAGGTCCAATCGGAACCCTAAACGGATATCTAACCCTAGCCCTCAACATAACCCTAACCCTAGGTCAAATCGGAACCCTAACCGGATATCTAACCCTAGCCCTCAACATAACCCTAACCCTAGTTCCAATCGTAACCCTAACAGGATCTCTACCCCAGCCCTCAACATAACCCTAACCCTAGGTCCAATCGGAACCCTAACCGGATCTCTACCACTCGCCCTCAACATAACCCTAACCCGAGGTCCAATCGGAACCCTAACCGGTTCTCTACATCTCGCCCTCAACATAACCCTAAACCTTGGTCCAATCGGAACCCTAACCGGATAACTAACACTAGCCCTCAACATAACCATAACCCTAGGTCCAATCGGAACCCTAACCGGATCTCTAACCCTAGCTTTCAACATAACCCTAACCCTAGGTCCAATCGGAACCCTAACCGGATCTCTAACCCTAGCCCTCAACATAACCCTGAACCTAGGTACAGTCGGAACCCTAACCGGATCTCTAAACCTAGCCCTCAACATAACCCTAACCCTAGGTCCAATCGGAACCCTAACCGGATCTGTATACCTAGCCCTAAACATAACCCTAACCCTTGGTCCAATCAGAACCCTAACCGGATCTCTAACCCTAGCCCTCAACATAACCCTAACCCTAGGTCCAATCGGAACCCTAAGCGGATATCTAACCCTAGCCCTCAACATAACCCTAACCCTAGGTTCAATCGGAACCCTAACCGGATCTCTAACCCTAGGCCTCAACATAACCCTAACCCTAAGTCCAATCGGAACCCTATCCGGATTTCTAACCCTACCCTTCAACATAACCCTAACCCTAGGTCCAATCGGAACCCTAACCGAATCTGTATACCTATCCCTCAACATAACCCTAACCCTAGGTCCAATCGGAACCCAAACCGGATCTGTATACCTAGCCCTCAACATAACCCTAACCCTAGGTCCAATCGGAACCCTAACCAGATCTCTAACCCTAGCCCTCAACATAACCCTAACACTAGGTCCTATCGGAACCCTAACCGGATTTCTAACCCTAGCCTTCAACATAACCCTAACCCTAGGTCCAATCGGAACCTAACCGGATCCGTATACCTAGCCCTCAACATAACCCTAAACCTAGGTCCAATCGGAACCCTAACCGGATCTGTATACCTAGCCCTCAACATAACCCTAACCCTAGGTGCAATCGGAACCCTAACCGGATCTCTAACCCTAGCCCTCAACATAACCCTAACCCTAGGTCCAATCGGAACCCTAACCGGATCTGTATACCTAGCCCTCAACATAACCCTAACCCTAGGTCCAATCGGAACCCTAACCGGATCTGTATACCTAGCCATCAACATAACCCTAACCCTAGGTCCAATCGGAACCCTTACCGGATTTCTAACCATAGCCTTCAACATAACCCTAACCCTAGGTCCAATCGGAACCCTAACCGGATCTGTGTACCTAGCCCTCAACATAACCCTAACCCTAGGTCCAATCGGAACCCCAACCGGATCTGTAACCCTAGCCCTCAACATAACCCTAACCCTAGGTCCAATCGGAACCCTAACAGGATCTCTACCCCAGCCCTCAACATAACCCTAACCCTAGGTCCAATCGGAACCCTAACCGGATCTCTACCCCTTGCCCTCAACATAACCCTAACACTAGGTCCAATCGGAACCCTAACCGGATATCTAACACTAGCCCTCAACATAACCCTAACCCTAGGTCCAATCGGAACCCTAACCGGAACTCTATCCCTAGCTCTCAACATAACCCTAACCCTAGGTCCAATCGGAACCCTAACCGGATCTCTATCCCTGGCCCTCAACATAACCCTAACCCTAGGTCCAATCGGAACCCTAACCGGATTTCTAACCCTAGCCTTCAACATAACTCTAACCCTAGGTCCAATCGGAACCCTAACCGGATTTCTAACCCTAGTCTTCAACATAACCCTAACACTAGGTCCAATCGGAACCCTAACCGGATTTCTAAACCTAGCCTTCAACATAACCCTAACCCTAGGTCCAATCGGAACCCTAACCGGATCTCTAACCCTAGCCCACAACATAACCCTAACCCTAGGTCCAATCGGAACCCTAACCGGATCTGTGTACTTAGCCCTCAACATAACCCTAACCCTAGGTCCAATCGGAACCCCAACCGGATCTCTAACCCTACCCCTCAACATAACCCTAACCCTAGGTCCAATCGGAAGCCTAACCGGATCTCTAACCCTAGCCCTCAACATAACCCTAACCCTAGGTCCAATCGGAACCCTAACCGGATCTCTAACCCTAGCCCTCAACATAACCCTAACCCTAGGTCCAATCAAAACACTAACTGGATCTCTAACCCAAGCCCTCAACGTAACCCTAACCCTAGGTCCAATCGGAACCCTAACCGGATCTCTAACCCTAGCTCTCAACATAACCCTAACCATAGGTCCAATCAGAACCCTAACCGGATCTCTAACCCTATCCCTCAACATAACCCTAAACCTAGGTCCAATCGGAACCCTAACCGGATTTCTAACCCTAGCCTTCAACATAACCCTAACCCTAGGTCCAATCGGAACCCTAACCGGATCTGTATACCTAGCCCTCAACATAACCCTAACCCTAGGTCCAATCGGAACCCTTACGGGATTTCTAACCATAGCCTTCAACATAACCCTAACCCTAGGTCCAGTCGGAACCCTAACCGGATCTGTGTACCTAGCCCTCAACATAACCCTAACCCTAGGTCCAATCGGAACCCCAACCGGATCTCTAACCCTAGCCCTCAACATAACCCTAACCCTAGGTCCAATCGGAAGCCTAACCGGATCTCTAACCCTAGCCCTCAACATAAACCTAACCCTAGGTCCATTCGGAACCCTAACCGGATCTCTAACTCTAGCCCTCAACATAACCCTAAGCCTAGGTCCAATCGGAACCCTAACCGGAACTCTAACCCTAGCCCTCAAAATAACCCTAACCCTAGGTCCAATCGGAACCCTAAGCGGATCTCTAACCTTAGCGTTCAACATATCACTAACCCTAGGTTCAATCGGAACCCTAAACGGATATCTAACCCTAGCCCTCAACATAACCCTAACCCTAGGTCCAATCGCAACCCTAAACGGATATCTAACCCTAGCCCTCAACATAACCCTAACCCTAGGTTCAATCGGAACCCTAACCGGATTTCTAACCCTAGCCCTCAACATAACCCTAACCCTAGTTCCAATCGGAACCCTAACAGGATCTCTTCCCCAGCCCTCAACATAACCCTAACCCTAGGTCCAATCAGAACCCTAACCGGATCTCTACCCCTCGCCCTCAACATAACCCTAACCCGAGGTCCAATCGGAACCCTAAGCGGATCTCTAACCTTAGCGTTCAACATATCATTAACCCTAGGTTCAATCGGAACCCTAAACGGATATCTAACCCTAGCCCTCAACATAACCCTAACCCTAGGTCCAATCGGAACCCTAAACGGATATCTAACCCTAGCCCTCAACATAACCCTAACCCTAGGTTCAATCGGAACCTTAACCGGATTTCTAACCCTAGCCCTCAACATCACCCTAACCCTAGTTCCAATCGGAACCCTAACAGGATCTCTACCCCAGCCCTCAACATAACCCTAACCCTAGGTCCAATCACAACCTAACCGGATCTCTACCCCTCGCCCTCAACATAACCCTAACCCGAGGTCCAATCGGAACCCTAACCGGATATATAACACTAGCCCTCAACACAACCCTAACCCCAGGTCCAATCAGAACCCTAACCGGATCTCTACCCCTCGCCCTCAACATAACCCTAAACCTTGGTCCAATCGGAACCCTAACCGGATATAAAACACTAGCCCTCAACATAACCCTAACCCTAGGTAAAAATCGGAACCCTAACGGGATCTGTAACCCTAGCTCTCAACATAACCCTAACCCTAGGTCCAATCGGAACCCTAACCGGATCTCTAACCCTAGCCCTCAACATAACCATAACCCTAGGTCCAATCGGAACAGTAAACGGATATCTAAACCTAGCCCTCAACATAACCCTAACCCTTGGTCCAATTGGAACCCTAACCGGACCTCTAACCCTGGCCCTCAACATAACCCTAACCCTAGGTCCAATCGGAACCCTTACCGGATTTCTAACCATAGCCTTCAACATAACCCTAACCCTAGGTCCAATCGGAACCCTAACCGGATCTGTGTACCTAGCCCTCAACATAACCCTAACCCTAGGTCCAATCGGAACCCCAACCGGATCTGTAACCCTAGCCCTCAACATAACCCTAACCCTAGGTCCAATCGGAACCCTAACAGGATCTCTACCCCAGGCCTCAACATAACCCTAACCCTAGGTCCAATCGGAACCCTAACCGGATCTCTACCCCTTGCCCTCAACATAACCCTAACCCTAGGTCCAATCGGAACCCTAAGCGGATCTCTAACCCTAGCGCTCAACATATCACTAACCCTAGGTCCAATCGGAACCCTAAAGGGATATCTAAGCCTAGCCCTCAACATAACCCTAACCCTAGGTCCAATCGCAACCCTAAACGGATATCTAACCCTAGCCCTCAACATAACCCTAACCCTAGGTCAAATCGGAACCCTAACCGGATATCTAACCCTAGCCCTCAACATAACCCTAACCCTAGTTCCAATCGTAACCCTAACAGGATCTCTACCCCAGCCCTCAACATAACCCTAACCCTAGGTCCAATCGGAACCCTAACCGGATCTCTACCACTCGCCCTCAACATAACCCTAACCCGAGGTCCAATCGGAACCCTAACCGGTTCTCTACATCTCGCCCTCAACATAACCCTAAACCTTGGTCCAATCGGAACCCTAACCGGATAACTAACACTAGCCCTCAACATAACCATAACCCTAGGTCCAATCGGAACCCTAACCGGATCTCTAACCCTAGCTTTCAACATAACCCTAACCCTAGGTCCAATCGGAACCCTAACCGGATCTCTAACCCTAGCCCTCAACATAACCCTGAACCTAGGTACAGTCGGAACCCTAACCGGATCTCTAAACCTAGCCCTCAACATAACCCTAACCCTAGGTCCAATCGGAACCCTAACCGGATCTGTATACCTAGCCCTAAACATAACCCTAACCCTTGGTCCAATCAGAACCCTAACCGGATCTCTAACCCTAGCCCTCAACATAACCCTAACCCTAGGTCCAATCGGAACCCTAAGCGGATATCTAAGCCTAGCCCTCAACATAACCCTAACCCTAGGTTCAATCGGAACCCTAACCGGATCTCTAACCCTAGGCCTCAACATAACCCTAACCCTAAGTCCAATCGGAACCCTAACCGGATTTCTAACCCTACCCTTCAACATAACCCTAACCCTAGGTCCAATCGGAACCCTAACCGAATCTGTATACCTATCCCTCAACATAACCCTAACCCTAGGTCCAATCGGAACCCAAACCGGATCTGTATACCTAGCCCTCAACATAACCCTAACCCTAGGTCCAATCGGAACCCTAACCAGATCTCTAACCCTAGCCCTCAACATAACCCTAACACTAGGTCCTATCGGAACCCTAACCGGATTTCTAACCCTAGCCTTCAACATAACCCTAACCCTAGGTCCAATCGGAACCTAACCGGATCCGTATACCTAGCCCTCAACATAACCCTAAACCTAGGTCCAATCGGAACCCTAACCGGATCTGTATACCTAGCCCTCAACATAACCCTAACCCTAGGTGCAATCGGAACCCTAACCGGATCTCTAACCCTAGCCCTCAACATAACCCTAACCCTAGGTCCAATCGGAACCCTAACCGGATCTGTATACCTAGCCCTCAACATAACCCTAACCCTAGGTCCAATCGGAACCCTAACCGGATCTGTATACCTAGCCATCAACATAACCCTAACCCTAGGTCCAATCGGAACCCTTACCGGATTTCTAACCATAGCCTTCAACATAACCCTAACCCTAGGTCCAATCGGAACCCTAACCGGATCTGTGTACCTAGCCCTCAACATAACCCTAACCCTAGGTCCAATCGGAACCCCAACCGGATCTGTAACCCTAGCCCTCAACATAACCCTAACCCTAGGTCCAATCGGAACCCTAACAGGATCTCTACCCCAGCCCTCAACATAACCCTAACCCTAGGTCCAATCGGAACCCTAACCGGATCTCTACCCCTTGCCCTCAACATAACCCTAACACTAGGTCCAATCGGAACCCTAACCGGATATCTAACACTAGCCCTCAACATAACCCTAACCCTAGGTCCAATCGGAACCCTAACCGGAACTCTATCCCTAGCTCTCAACATAACCCTAACCCTAGGTCCAATCGGAACCCTAACCGGATCTCTATCCCTGGCCCTCAACATAACCCTAACCCTAGGTCCAATCGGAACCCTAACCGGATTTCTAACCCTAGCCTTCAACATAACTCTAACCCTAGGTCCAATCGGAACCCTAACCGGATTTCTAACCCTAGTCTTCAACATAACCCTAACACTAGGTCCAATCGGAACCCTAACCGGATTTCTAAACCTAGCCTTCAACATAACCCTAACCCTAGGTCCAATCGGAACCCTAACCGGATCTCTAACCCTAGCCCACAACATAACCCTAACCCTAGGTCCAATCGGAACCCTAACCGGATCTGTGTACTTAGCCCTCAACATAACCCTAACCCTAGGTCCAATCGGAACCCCAACCGGATCTCTAACCCTACCCCTCAACATAACCCTAACCCTAGGTCCAATCGGAAGCCTAACCGGATCTCTAACCCTAGCCCTCAACATAACCCTAACCCTAGGTCCAATCGGAACCCTAACCGGATCTCTAACCCTAGCCCTCAACATAACCCTAACCCTAGGTCCAATCAAAACACTAACTGGATCTCTAACCCAAGCCCTCAACGTAACCCTAACCCTAGGTCCAATCGGAACCCTAACCGGATCTCTAACCCTAGCTCTCAACATAACCCTAACCATAGGTCCAATCAGAACCCTAACCGGATCTCTAACCCTATCCCTCAACATAACCCTAAACCTAGGTCCAATCGGAACCCTAACCGGATTTCTAACCCTAGCCTTCAACATAACCCTAACCCTAGGTCCAATCGGAACCCTAACCGGATCTGTATACCTAGCCCTCAACATAACCCTAACCCTAGGTCCAATCGGAACCCTTACGGGATTTCTAACCATAGCCTTCAACATAACCCTAACCCTAGGTCCAATCGGAACCCTAACCGGATCTGTGTACCTAGCCCTCAACATAACCCTAACCCTAGGTCCAATCGGAACCCCAACCGGATCTCTAACCCTAGCCCTCAACATAACCCTAACCCTAGGTCCAATCGGAAGCCTAACCGGATCTCTAACCCTAGCCCTCAACATAAACCTAACCCTAGGTCCATTCGGAACCCTAACCGGATCTCTAACTCTAGCCCTCAACATAACCCTAAGCCTAGGTCCAATCGGAACCCTAACCGGAACTCTAACCCTAGCCCTCAAAATAACCCTAACCCTAGGTCCAATCGGAACCCTAAGCGGATCTCTAACCTTAGCGTTCAACATATCACTAACCCTAGGTTCAATCGGAACCCTAAACGGATATCTAACCCTAGCCCTCAACATAACCCTAACCCTAGGTCCAATCGCAACCCTAAACGGATATCTAACCCTAGCCCTCAACATAACCCTAACCCTAGGTTCAATCGGAACCCTAACCGGATTTCTAACCCTAGCCCTCAACATAACCCTAACCCTAGTTCCAATCGGAACCCTAACAGGATCTCTTCCCCAGCCCTCAACATAACCCTAACCCTAGGTCCAATCAGAACCCTAACCGGATCTCTACCCCTCGCCCTCAACATAACCCTAACCCGAGGTCCAATCGGAACCCTAAGCGGATCTCTAACCTTAGCGTTCAACATATCATTAACCCTAGGTTCAATCGGAACCCTAAACGGATATCTAACCCTAGCCCTCAACATAACCCTAACCCTAGGTCCAATCGGAACCCTAAACGGATATCTAACCCTAGCCCTCAACATAACCCTAACCCTAGGTTCAATCGGAACCCTAACCGGATTTCTAACCCTAGCCCTCAACATCACCCTAACCCTAGTTCCAATCGGAACCCTAACAGGATCTCTACCCCAGCCCTCAACATAACCCTAACCCTAGGTCCAATCACAACCTAACCGGATCTCTACCCCTCGCCCTCAACATAACCCTAACCCGAGGTCCAATCGGAACCCTAACCGGATATATAACACTAGCCCTCAACACAACCCTAACCCCAGGTCCAATCAGAACCCTAACCGGATCTCTACCCCTCGCCCTCAACATAACCCTAAACCTTGGTCCAATCGGAACCCTAACCGGATATAAAACACTAGCCCTCAACATAACCCTAACCCTAGGTAAAAATCGGAACCCTAACGGGATCTGTAACCCTAGCTCTCAACATAACCCTAACCCTAGGTCCAATCGGAACCCTAACCGGATCTCTAACCCTAGCCCTCAACATAACCATAACCCTAGGTCCAATCGGAACAGTAAACGGATATCTAAACCTAGCCCTCAACATAACCCTAACCCTTGGTCCAATTGGAACCCTAACCGGACCTCTAACCCTGGCCCTCAACATAACCCTAACCCTAGGTCCAATCGGAACCCTTACCGGATTTCTAACCATAGCCTTCAACATAACCCTAACCCTAGGTCCAATCGGAACCCTAACCGGATCTGTGTACCTAGCCCTCAACATAACCCTAACCCTAGGTCCAATCGGAACCCCAACCGGATCTGTAACCCTAGCCCTCAACATAACCCTAACCCTAGGTCCAATCGGAACCCTAACAGGATCTCTACCCCAGGCCTCAACATAACCCTAACCCTAGGTCCAATCGGAACCCTAACCGGATCTCTACCCCTTGCCCTCAACATAACCCTAACACTAGGTCCAATCGGAACCCTAACCGGATATCTAACACTAGCCCTCAACATAACCCTAACCCTAGGTCCAATCGGAACCCTAACCGGAACTCTATCCCTAGCTCTCAACATAACCCTAACCCTAGGTCCAATCGGAACCCTAACCGGATCTCTATCCCTGGCCCTCAACATAACCCTAACCCTAGGTCCAATCGGAACCCTAACCGGATTTCTAACCCTAGCCTTCAACATAACTCTAACCCTAGGTCCAATCGGAACCCTAACCGGATTTCTAACCCTAGCCTTCAACATAACCCTAACCCTAGGTCCAATCGGAACCCTAACCGGATTTCTAAACCTAGCCTTCAACATAACCCTAACCCTAGGTCCAATCGGAACCCTAACCGGATCTCTAACCCTAGCCCACAACATAACCCTAACCCTAGGTCCAATCGGAACCCTAACCGGATCTGTGTACTTAGCCCTCAACATAACCCTAACCCTAGGTCCAATCGGAACCCCAACCGGATCTCTAACCCTACCCCTCAACATAACCCTAACCCTAGGTCCAATCGGAAGCCTAACCGGATCTCTAACCCTAGCCCTCAACATAACCCTAACCCTAGGTCCAATCGGAACCCTAACCGGATCTCTAACCCTAGCCCTCAACATAACCCTAACCCTAGGTCCAATCAAAACACTAACTGGATCTCTAACCCAAGCCCTCAACGTAGCCCTAACCCTAGGTCCAATCGGAACCCTAACCGGATCTCTAACCCTAGCTCTCAACATAACCCTAACCATAGGTCCAATCAGAACCCTAACCGGATCTCTAACCCTATCCCTCAACATAACCCTAAACCTAGGTCCAATCGGAACCCTAACCGGATTTCTAACCCTAGCCTTCAACATAACCCTAACCCTAGGTCCAATCGGAACCCTAACCGGATCTGTATACCTAGCCCTCAACATAACCCTAACCCTAGGTCCAATCGGAACCCTTACGGGATTTCTAACCATAGCCTTCAACATAACCCTAACCCTAGGTCCAATCGGAACCCTAACCGGATCTGTGTACCTAGCCCTCAACATAACCCTAACCCTAGGTCCAATCGGAACCCCAACCGGATCTCTAACCCTAGCCCTCAACATAACCCTAACCCTAGGTCCAATCGGAAGCCTAACCGGATCTCTAACCCTAGCCCTCAACATAAACCTAACCCTAGGTCCATTCGGAACCCTAACCGGATCTCTAACTCTAACCCTCAACATAACCCTAAGCCTAGGTCCAATCGGAACCCTAACCGGAACTCTAACCCTAGCCCTCAAAATAACCCTAACCCTAGGTCCAATCGGAACCCTAAGCGGATCTCTAACCTTAGCGTTCAACATATCACTAACCCTAGGTTCAATCGGAACCCTAAACGGATATCTAACCCTAGCCCTCAACATAACCCTAACCCTAGGTCCAATCGGAACCCTAAACGGATATCTAACCCTAGCCCTCAACATAACCCTAACCCTAGGTCCAATCGGAACCCTAACCGGATCTGCGTACCTAGCCCTCAACATAACCCTAACCCTAGGTCCAATCGGAACCCCAACCGGATCTCTAACACTAGCCCTCAACATAACCCTAACCCTAGGTTCAATCGGAACCCTAACCGGATTTCTAACCCTAGCCCTCAACATAACCCTAACCCTAGTTCCAATCGGAACCCTAACAGGATCTCTTCCCCAGCCCTCAACATAACCCTAACCCTAGGTCCAATCAGAACCCTAACCGGATCTCTACCCCTCGCCCTCAACATAACCCTAACCCGAGGTCCAATCGGAACCCTAAGCGGATCTCTAACCTTAGCGTTCAACATATCATTAACCCTAGGTTCAATCGGAACCCTAAACGGATATCTAACCCTAGCCCTCAACATAACCCTAACCCTAGGTCCAATCGGAACCCTAAACGGATATCTAACCCTAGCCCTCAACATAACCCTAACCCTAGGTTCAATCGGAACCCTAACCGGATTTCTAACCCTAGCCCTCAACATAACCCTAACCCTAGTTCCAATCGGAACCCTAACAGGATCTCTACCCCAGCCCTCAACATAACCCTAACCCTAGGTCCAATCACAACCTAACCGGATCTCTACCCCTCGCCCTCAACATAACCCTAACCCGAGGTCCAATCGGAACCCTAACCGGATATATAACACTAGCCCTCAACACAACCCTAACCCCAGGTCCAATCAGAACCCTAACCGGATCTCTACCCCTCGCCCTCAACATAACCCTAAACCTTGGTCCAATCGGAACCCTAACCGGATATAAAACACTAGCCCTCAACATAACCCTAACCCTAGGTAAAAATCGGAACCCTAACGGGATCTGTAACCCTAGCTCTCAACATAACCCTAACCCTAGGTCCAATCGGAACCCTAACCGGATCTCTAACCCTAGCCCTCAACATAACCATAACCCTAGGTCCAATCGGAACAGTAAACGGATATCTAAACCTAGCCCTCAACATAACCCTAACCCTTGGTCCAATTGGAACCCTAACCGGACCTCTAACCCTGGCCCTCAACATAACCCTAACCCTAGGTCCAATCGGAACCCTTACCGGATTTCTAACCATAGCCTTCAACATAACCCTAACCCTAGGTCCAATCGGAACCCCAACCGGATCTGTGTACCTAGCCCTCAACATAACCCTAACCCTAGGTCCAATCGGAACCCCAACCGGATCTGTAAACCTAGCCCTCAACATAACCCTAACCCTAGGTCCAATCGGAACCCTAACAGGATCTCTACCCCAGGCCTCAACATAACCCTAACCCTAGGTCCAATCGGAACCCTAACCGGATCTCTACCCCTTGCCCTCAACATAACCCTAACACTAGGTCCAATCGGAACCCTAACCGGATATCTAACACTAGCCCTCAACATAACCCTAACCCTAGGTCCAATCGGAACCCTAACCGGAACTCTATCCCTAGCTCTCAACATAACCCTAACCCTAGGTCCAATCGGAACCCTAACCGGATCTCTATCCCTGGCCCTCAACATAACCCTAACCCTAGGTCCAATCGGAACCCTAACCGGATTTCAAACCCTAGCCTTCAACATAACTCTAACCCTAGGTCCAATCGGAACCCTAACCGGATTTCTAACCCTAGCCTTCAACATAACCCTAACCCTAGGTCCAATCGGAACCCTAACCGGATTTCTAAACCTAGCCTTCAACATAACCCTAACCCTAGGTCCAATCGGAACCCTAACCGGATCTCTAACCCTAGCCCACAACATAACCCTAACCCTAGGTCCAATCGGAACCCTAACCGGATCTGTGTACTTAGCCCTCAACATAACCCTAACCCTAGGTCCAATCGGAACCCCAACCGGATCTCTAACCCTACCCCTCAACATAACCCTAACCCTAGGTCCAATCGGAAGCCTAACCGGATCTCTAACCCTAGCCCTCAACATAACCCTAACCCTAGGTCCAATCGGAACCCTAACCGGATCTCTAACCCTAGCCCTCAACATAACCCTAACCCTAGGTCCAATCAAAACACTAACTGGATCTCTAACCCAAGCCCTCAACGTAGCCCTAACCGTAGGTCCAATCGGAACCCTAACCGGATCTCTAACCCTAGCCCTCAATATAACCCTAACCATAGGTCCAATCAGAACCCTAACCGGATCTCTAACCCTATCCCTCAACATAACCCTAAACCTAGGTCCAATCGGAACCCTAACCGGATTTCTAACCCTAGCCTTCAACATAACCCTAACCCTAGGTCCAATCGGAACCCTAACCGGATCTGTATACCTAGCCCTCAACATAACCCTAACCCTAGGTCCAATCGGAACCCTTACGGGATTTCTAACCATAGCCTTCAACATAACCCTAACCCTAGGTCCAATCGGAACCCTAACCGGATCTGTGTACCTAGCCCTCAACATAACCCAAACCCTAGGTCCAATCGGAACCCCAACCGGATCTCTAACCCTAGCCCTCAACATAACCCTAACCCTAGGTCCAATCGGAAGCCTAACCGGATCTCTAACCCTAGCCCTCAACATAAACCTAACCCTAGGTCCATTCGGAACCCTAACCGGATCTCTAACTCTAACCCTCAACAAAACCCTAAGCCTAGGTCCAATCGGAACCCTAACCGGAACTCTAACCCTAGCCCTCAAAATAACCCTAACCCTAGGTCCAATCGGAACCCTAAGCGGATCTCTAACCTTAGCGTTCAACATATCACTAACCCTAGGTTCAATCGGAACCCTAAACGGATATCTAACCCTAGCCCTCAACATAACCCTAACCCTAGGTCCAATCGGAACCCTAAACGGATATCTAACCCTAGCCCTCAACATAACCCTAACCCTAGGTCCAATCGGAACCCTAACCGGACCTGCGTACCTAGCCCTCAACATAACGCTAACCCTAGGTCCAATCGGAACCCCAACCGGATCTCTAACACTAGCCCTCAACATAACCCTAACCCTAGGTCCAATCGGAAGCCTAACCTGATCTCTAACCCTAGCCCTCAACATAACCCTAACCCTAGGTCCAATGGGAACCCTAACCGGATCTCTAACCCTAGCCCTCAACATAACCCTAACCCTAGGTCCAATCGGAACCCTAAGCGGATCTCTAACCCTAGCGCTCAACATATCACTAACCCTAGGTCCAATCGGAACCCTAAAGGGATATCTAAGCCTAGCCCTCAACATAACCCTAACCCTAGGTCCAATCGGAACCCTAAACGGATATCTAACCCTAGCCCTCAACATAACCCTAACCCTAGGTCAAATCGGAACCCTAACCGGATATCTAACCCTAGCCCTCAACATAACCCTAACCCTAGTTCCAATCGTAACCCTAACAGGATCTCTACCCCAGCCCTCAACTTAACCCTAACCCTAGGTCCAATCGGAACCCTAACCGGATCTCTACCACTCGCCCTCAACATAACCCTAACCCGAGGTCCAATCGGAACCCTAACCGGTTCTCTACATCTCGCCCTCAACATAACCGTAAACCTTGGTCCAATCGGAACCCTAACCGGATAACTAACACTAGCCCTCAACATAACCATAACCCTAGGTCCAATCGGAACCCTAACCGGATCTCTAACCCTAGCTTTCAACATAACCCTAACCCTAGGTCCAATCGGAACCCTAACCGGATCTCTAACCCTAGCCCTCAACATAACCCTGAACCTAGGTACAATCGGAACCCTAACCGGATCTGTATACCTAGCCCTAAACATAACCCTAACCCTTGGTCCAATCGGAACCCTAACCGGATCTCTAACCCTAGCCCTCAACATAACCCTAACCCTAGGTCCAATCGGAACCCTAAGCGGATATCTAACCCTAGCCCTCAACATAACCCTAACCCTAGGTCCAATCGGAACCCTAACCGGATCTCTAACCCTAGGCCTCAACATAACCCTAACCCTAAGTCCAATCGGAACCCTAACCGGATTTCTAACCCTACCCTTCAACATAACCCTAACCCTAGGTCCAATCGGAACCCTAACCGAATCTGTATACCTATCCCTCAACATAACCCTAACCCTAGGTCCAATCGGAACCCAAACCGGATCTGTATACCTAGCCCTCAACATAACCCTAACCCTAGGTCCATTCGGAACCCTAACCAGATCTCTAACCCTAGCCCTCAACATAACCCTAACACTAGGTCCAATCGGAACCCTAACCGGATTTCTAACCCTAGCCTTCAACATAACCCTAACCCTAGGTCCAATCGGAACCTAACCGGATCCGTATACCTAGCCCTCAACATAACCCTAACCCTAGGTCCAATCGGAACCCTAACCGGATCTGTATACCTAGCCCTCAACATAACCCTAACCCTAGGTGCAATCGGAACCCTAACCGGATCTCTAACCCTAGCCCTCAACATAACCCTAACCCTAGGTCCAATCGGAACCCTAACCGGATCTGTATACCTAGCCCTCAACATAACCCTAACCTTAGGTCCAATCGGAACCCTAACCGGATCTGTATACCTAGCCATCAACATAACCCTAACCCTAGGTCCAATCGGAACCCTTACCGGATTTCTAACCATAGCCTTCAACATAACCCTAACCCTAGGTCCAATCGGAACCCTAACCGGATCTGTGTACCTAGCCCTCAACATAACCCTAACCCTAGGTCCAATCGGAACCCCAACCGGATCTGTAACCCTAGCCCTCAACATAACCCTAACCCTAGGTCCAATCGGAACCCTAACAGGATCTCTACCCCAGCCCTCAACATAACCCGAACCCTAGGTCCAATCGGAACCCTAACCGGATCTCTACCCCTTGCCCTCTACATAACCCTAACACTAGGTCCAATCGGAACCCTAACCGGATATCTAACACTAGCCCTCAACATAACCCTAACCCTAGGTCCAATCGGAACCCTAACCGGAACTATATCCCTAGCTCTCAACATAACCCTAACCCTAGGTCCAATCGGAACCATAACCGGATCTCTATCCCTGGCCCTCAACATAACCCTAACCCTAGGTCCAACCGGAACCCTAACCGGATTTCTAACCCTAGCCTTCAACATAACTCTAACCCTAGGTCCAATCGGAACCCTAACCGGATTTCTAACCCTAGCCTTCAACATAACCCTAACCCTAGGTCCAATCGGAACCCTAACCGGATTTCTAAACCTAGCCTTCAACATAACCCTAACCCTAGGTCCAATCGGAACCCTAACCGGATCTCTAACCCTAGCCCACAACATAACCCTAACCCTAGGTCCAATCGGAACCCTAACCGGATCTGTGTACTTAGCCCTCAACATAACCCTAACCCTAGGTCCAATCGGAACCCCAACCGGATCTCTAACCCTACCCCTCAACATAACCCTAACCCTAGGTCCAATCGGAAGCCTAACCGGATCTCTAACCCTGGCCCTCAACATAACCCTAACCCTAGGTCCAATCGGAACCCTAACCGGATCTCTAACCCTAGCCCTCAACATAACCCTAACCCTAGGTCCAATCAAAACACTAACTGGATCTCTAACCCAAGCCCTCAACGTAACCCTAACCCTAGGTCCAATCGGAAGCCTAACCGGATCTCTAACCCTAGCCCTCAACATAACCCTAACCCTAGGTCCAATCGGAACCCTAACCGGATCTCTAACCCTAGCCCTCAACATAACCCTAACCCTAGGTCCAATCAAAACACTAACTGGATCTCTAACCCAAGCCCTCAACGTAGCCCTAACCGTAGGTCCAATCGGAACCCTAACCGGATCTCTAACCCTAGCCCTCAATATAACCCTAACCATAGGTCCAATCAGAACCCTAACCGGATCTCTAACCCTATCCCTCAACATAACCCTAAACCTAGGTCCAATCGGAACCCTAACCGGATTTCTAACCCTAGCCTTCAACATAACCCTAACCCTAGGTCCAATCGGAACCCTAACCGGATCTGTATACCTAGCCCTCAACATAACCCTAACCCTAGGTCCAATCGGAACCCTTACGGGATTTCTAACCATAGCCTTCAACATAACCCTAACCCTAGGTCCAATCGGAACCCTAACCGGATCTGTGTACCTAGCCCTCAACATAACCCAAACCCTAGGTCCAATCGGAACCCCAACCGGATCTCTAACCCTAGCCCTCAACATAACCCTAACCCTAGGTCCAATCGGAAGCCTAACCGGATCTCTAACCCTAGCCCTCAACATAAACCTAAACCTAGGTCCATTCGGAACCCTAACCGGATCTCTAACTCTAACCCTCAACAAAACCCTAAGCCTAGGTCCAATCGGAACCCTAACCGGAACTCTAACCCTAGCCCTCAAAATAACCCTAACCCTAGGTCCAATCGGAACCCTAAGCGGATCTCTAACCTTAGCGTTCAACATATCACTAACCCTAGGTTCAATCGGAACCCTAAACGGATATCTAACCCTAGCCCTCAACATAACCCTAACCCTAGGTCCAATCGGAACCCTAAACGGATATCTAACCCTAGCCCTCAACATAACCCTAACCCTAGGTCCAATCGGAACCCTAACCGGACCTGCGTACCTAGCCCTCAACATAACGCTAACCCTAGGTCCAATCGGAACCCCAACCGGATCTCTAACACTAGCCCTCAACATAACCGTAACCCTAGGTCCAATCTGAAGCCTAACCTGATCTCTAACCCTAGCCCTCAACATAACCCTAACCCTAGGTCCAATGGGAACCCTAACCGGATCTCTAACCCTAGCCCTCAACATAACCCTAACCCTAGGTCCAATCGGAACCCTAAGCGGATCTCTAACCCTAGCGCTCAACATATCACTAACCCTAGGTCCAATCGGAACCCTAAAGGGATATCTAAGCCTAGCCCTCAACATAACCCTAACCCTAGGTCCAATCGGAACCCTAAACGGATATCTAACCCTAGCCCTCAACATAACCCTAACCCTAGGTCAAATCGGAACCCTAACCGGATATCTAACCCTAGCCCTCAACATAACCCTAACCCTAGTTCCAATCGTAACCCTAACAGGATCTCTACCCCAGCCCTCAACTTAACCCTAACCCTAGGTCCAATCGGAACCCTAACCGGTTCTCTACCACTCGCCCTCAACATAACCCTAACCCGAGGTCCAATCGGAACCCTAACCGGTTCTCTACATCTCGCCCTCAACATAACCCTAAACCTTGGTCCAATCGGAACCCTAACCGGATAACTAACACTAGCCCTCAACATAACCATAACCCTAGGTCCAATCGGAACCCTAACCGGATCTCTAACCCTAGCTTTCAACATAACCCTAACCCTAGGTCCAATCGGAACCCTAACCGGATCTCTAAACCTAGCCCTCAACATAACCCTGAACCTAGGTACAATCGGAACCCTAACCGGATCTGTATACCTAGCCCTAAACATAACCCTAACCCTTGGTCCAATCGGAACCCTAACCGGATCTCTAACCCTAGCCCTCAACATAACCCTAACCCTAGGTCCAATCGGAACCCTAAGCGGATATCTAACCCTAGCCCTCAACATAACCCTAACCCTAGGTCCAATCGGAACCCTAACCGGATCTCTAACCCTAGGCCTCAACATAACCCTAACCCTAAGTCCAATCGGAACCCTAACCGGATTTCTAACCCTACCCTTCAACAAAACCCTAACCCTAGGTCCAATCGGAACCCTAACCGAATCTGTATACCTATCCCTCAACATAACCCTAACCCTAGGTCCAATCGGAACCCAAACCGGATCTGTATACCTAGCCCTCAACATAACCCTAACCCTAGGTCCATTCGGAACCCTAACCAGATCTCTAACCCTAGCCCTCAACATAACCCTAACACTAGGTCCAATCGGAACCCTAACCGGATTTCTAACCCTAGCCTTCAACATAACCCTAACCCTAGGTCCAATCGGAACCTAACCGGATCCGTATACCTAGCCCTCAACATAACCCTAACCCTAGGTCCAATCGGAACCCTAACCGGACCTGTATACCTAGCCCTCAACATAACCCTAACCCTAGGTGCAATCGGAACCCTAACCGGATCTCTAACCCTAGCCCTCAACATAACCCTAACCCTAGGTCCAATCGGAACCCTAACCGGATCTGTATACCTAGCCCTCAACATAACCCTAACCTTAGGTCCAATCGGAACCCTAACCGGATCTGTATACCTAGCCATCAACATAACCCTAACCCTAGGTCCAATCGGAACCCTTACCGGATTTCTAACCATAGCCTTCAACATAACCCTAACCCTAGGTCCAATCGGAACCCTAACCGGATCTGTGTACCTAGCCCTCAACATAACCCTAACCCTAGGTCCAATCGGAACCCCAACCGGATCTGTAACCCTACCCCTCAACATAACCCTAACCCTAGGTCCAATCGGAACCCTAACAGGATCTCTACCCCAGCCCTCAACATAACCCTAACCCTAGGTCCAATCGGAACCCTAACCGGATCTCTACCCCTTGCCCTCTACATAACCCTAACACTAGGTCCAATCGGAACCCTAACCGGATATCTAACACTAGCCCTCAACATAACCCTAACCCTAGGTCCAATCGGAACCCTAACCGGAACTATATCCCTAGCTCTCAACATAACCCTAACCCTAGGTCCAATCGGAACCATAACCGGATCTCTATCCCTGGCCCTCAACATAACCCTAACCCTAGGTCCAACCGGAACCCTAACCGGATTTCTAACCCTAGCCTTCAACATAACTCTAACCCTAGGTCCAATCGGAACCCTAACCGGATTTCTAACCCTAGCCTTCAACATAACCCTAACCCTAGGTCCAATCGGAACCCTAACCGGATTTCTAAACCTAGCCTTCAACATAACCCTAACCCTAGGTCCAATCGGAACCCTAACCGGATCTCTAACCCTAGCCCACAACATAACCCTAACCCTAGGTCCAATCGGAACCCTAACCGGATCTGTGTACTTAGCCCTCAACATAACCCTAACCCTAGGTCCAATCGGAACCCCAACCGGATCTCTAACCCTACCCCTCAACATAACCCTAACCCTAGGTCCAATCGGAAGCCTAACCGGATCTCTAACCCTAGCCCTCAACATAACCCTAACCCTAGGTCCAATCGGAACCCTAACCGGATCTCTAACCCTAGCCCTCAACATAACCCTAACCCTAGGTCCAATCAAAACACTAACTGGATCTCTAACCCAAGCCCTCAACGTAACCCTAACCCTAGGTCCAATCGGAACCCTAACCGGATCTCTAACCCTAGCTCTCAACATAACCCTAACCATAGGTCCAATCAGAACCCTAACCGGATCTCTAACCCTATCCCTCAACATAACCCTAAACCTAGGTCCAATCGGAACCCTAACCGGATTTCTAATCCTAGCCTTCAACATAACCCTAACCCTAGGTCCAATCGGAACCCTAACCGGATCTGTATACCTAGCCCTGAACATAACCCTAACCCTAGGTCCAATCGGAACCCTTACGGGATTTCTAACCATAGCCTTCAACATAACCCTAACCCTAGGTCCAATCGGAACCCTAACCGGATCTGTGTACCTAGCCCTCAGCATAACCCTAACCCTAGGTCCAATCGGAACCCCAACCGGATCTCTAACCCTAGCCCTCAACATAACCCTAACCCTAGGTCCAATCGGAAGCCTAACCGGATCTCTAACCCTAGCCCTCAACATAAACCTAACCCTAGGTCCATTCGGAACCCTAACCGGATCTCTAACTCTAGCCCTCAACATAACCCTAAGCCTAGGTCCAATCGGAACCCTAACCGGAACTCTAACCCTAGCCCTCAAAATAACCCTAACCCTAGGTCCAATCGGAACCCTAACCGGATCTGTGTACCTAGCCCTCAACATAACCCTAACCCTAGGTCCAATCGGAACCCCAACCGGATCTCTAACCCTAGCCCTCAACATAACCCTAACCCTAGGTCCAATCGGAAGCCTAACCGGATCTCTAACACTAGCCCTCAACATAAACCTAACCCTAGGTCCATTCGGAACCCTAACCGGATCTGTAACTCTAGCCCTCAACATAACCCTAAGCCTAGCTCCAATCGGAACCCTAACCGGAACTCTAACCCTAGCCCTCAAAATAACCCTAACCCTAGGTCCAATCGGAACCCTAAGCGGATCTCTAACCTTAGCGTTCAACATATCACTAACCCTAGGTTCAATCGGAACCCTAAACGGATATCTAACCCTAGCCCTCAACATAACCCTAACCCTAGGTTCAATCGGAACCCTAACCGGATTTCTAACCCTAGCCCTCAACATAACCCTAACCCTAGTTCCAATCGGAACCCTAACAGGATCTCTTCCCCAGCCCTCAACATAACCCTAACCCTAGGTCCAATCAGAACCCTAACCGGATCTCTACCCCTCGCCCTCAACATAACCCTAACCCGAGGTCCAATCGGAACCCTAAGCGGATCTCTAACCTTAGCGTTCAACATATCACTAACCCTAGGTTCAATCGGAACCCTAAACGGATATCTAACCCTAGCCCTCAACATAACCCTAACCCTAGGTCCAATCGGAACCCTAAACGGATATCTAACCCTAGCCCTCAACATAACCCTAACCCTAGGTCCAATCGGAACCCTAAACGGATATCTAACCCTAGCCCTCAACATAACCCTAACCCTAGGTCCAATCGGAACAGTAAACGTATATCTAAACCTAGCCCTCAACATAACCCTAACCCTTGGTCCAATTGGAACCCTAACCGGACCTCTAACCCTGGCCCTCAACATAACCCTAATCCTAGGTCCAATCCGAACCCTAACCGGATCTCTAACCCTAGCCCACAACATAACCCTAACCCTAGGTCCAATCGGAACCCTAACCGGATCCGTAACCTAGCCCTCAACATAACCCTAACCCTAGGTCCAATCGGAACCCAAACCGGATCTCTAAATCTAGCCCTCAACATAACCCTAACCCTAGGTCCAATCGGAACCCTAACCGCATCTCTAACCCTAGCCCTCAACATAACCCTAAACCTAGGTACAATGGGAACCCTAACGGGTCTCTAACGCTAGCCCTCAACATAACCCTAACCCTAGGTCCAATCGGAACCCTAACCGGACCTCTAACCCTAGCCCTCAAAATAACCCTAACCCTAGGTCCAATCGGAACCCTAAGCGGATATCTAACCTTAGCGTTCAACATATCACTCACCCTAGGTTCAATCGGAACCCTAAACGGATATCTAACCCTAGCCCTCAACATAACCCTAACCCTACGTCCAATCGGAACCCTAAACGGATATCTAACCCTAGCCCTCAACATAACCCTAACCCTAGGTCCAATCAGAACCCTAACCGGATCTCTACCCCTCGCCCTCAACATAACCCTAACCCGAGGTCCAATCGGAACCCTAACCGGATATATAACACTAGCCCTCAACACAACCCTAACCCCAGGTCCAATCAGAACCCTAACCGGATCTCTACCCCTCGCCCTCAACATAACCCTAAACCTTGGTCCAATCGGAACCCTAACCGGATATATAACACTAGCCCTCAACATAACCCTAACCCTAGGTAAAAATCGGAACCCTAACCGGATCTCTAACCCTAGCTCTCAACATAAGCCTAACCCTAGGTCCAATCGGAACCCTAACCGGATCTCTAACCCTAGCCCTCAACATAACCCTAACCCTAGGTCCAATCTGAACAGTAAATGGATATCTAAACCTAGCCCTCAACATAACCCTAACCGTTGGTCCAATTGGAACCCTAACCCGATCTCTAACCCTGGCCCTCAACATAACCCTAACCCTAGGTCCAATCGGAACCGTAAACGGATCTCTAACCCTAGCCCACAACATAACCCTAACCCTAGGTCCAATCGGAACCCTAAGCGGATCTGTATACCTAGCCATCAACATAACCCTAACACCTAGGTCCAATCGGAACCCTTGCCTGATTTCTAACCATAGCCTTCAACATAACCCTAACCCTAGGTCCAATCGGAACCCTAACCGGATCTGTGTACCTAGCCCTCAACATAACCCTAACCCTAGGTCCAATCGGAACCCCAACCGAATCTGTAACCCTAGCCCTCAACATAACCCTAACCCTAGGTCCAAACGGAACCCAAACAGGATCTCTACCCCAGCCCTCAACATAACCATAACCCTAGGTCCAATCGGAACCCTAACCGGATCCTTACCCCTTGCCCTCAACATAACCCTAACACTAGGTCCAATCGGAACCCTAACCGGATATCTAACACTAGCCCTCAACATAACCCTAACCCTAGGTCCAATCGGAACCCTAACCGGATTTCTAAACCTAGCCTTCAACATAACTCTAACCCTAGGTCCAATCGGAACCCTAACCGGATTTCTAACCCTAGCCTTCAACATAACCCTAACCCTAGGTCCAATCAGAACCCTAACTGGATTTCTAAACCTAGCCTTCAACATAACCCTAACCCTAGGTCCAATCGGAACCCTAACCGGATCTCTAACCCTAGCCCACAACATAACCCTAACCCTAGGTCCAATCGGAACCCTAACCGGATCTGTGTACTTAGCCCTCAACATAACCCTAACCCTAGGTCCAATCGGAACCCCAACCGGATCTCTAACCCTACCCCTCAACATAACCCTAACCCTAGGTCCAATCGGAAGCCTAACCGGATCTCTAACCCTAGCCCTCAACATAACCCTAACCCTAGGTCCAATCGGAACCCTAACCGGATCTCTAACCCTAGCCCTCAACATAACCCTAACCCTAGGTCCAATCAAAACACTAACTGGATCTCTAACCCAATCCCTCAACGTAACCCTAACCCTAGGTCCAATCGGAACCCTAACCGGATCTCTAACCCTATCCCTCAACATAACCCTAAACCTAGGTCCAATCGGAACCCTAACCGGATTTCTAACCCTAGCCTTCAACATAACCCTAACCCTAGGTCCAATCGGAACCCTAACCGGATCTGTATACCTAGCCCTCAACATAACCCTAACCCTAGGTCCAATCGGAACCCTTACCGGATTTCTAACCATAGCCTTCAACATAACCCTAACCCTAGGTCCAATCGGAACCCTAACCGGATCTGTGTACCTAGCCCTCAACATAACCCTAACCCTAGGTCCAATCGGAACCCCAACCGGATCTCTAACCCTAGCCCTCAACATAACCCTAACCCTAGGTCCAATCGGAAGCCTAACCGGATCTCTAACCCTAGCCCTCAACATAAACCTAACCCTAGGTCCATTCGGAACCCTAACCGGATCTCTAACTCTAGCCCTCAACATAACCCTAAGCCTAGGTCCAATCGGAACCCTAACCGGAACTCTAACCCTAGCCCTCAAAATAACCCTAACCCTAGGTCCAATCGGAACCCTAAGCGGATCTCTAACCTTAGTGTTCAACATATCACTAACCCTAGGTTCAATCGGAACCCTAAACGGATATCTAACCCTAGCCCTCAACATAACCCTAACCCTAGGTCCAATCGGAACCCTAAACGGATATCTAACCCTAGCCCTCAACATAACCCTAACCCTAGGTTCAATCGGAACCCTAACCGGATTTCTAACCCTAGCCCTCAACATAACCCTAACCCTAGTTCCAATCGGAACACTAACAGGATCTCTACCCCAGCCCTCAACATAACCCTAACCCTAGGTCCAATCACAACCCTAACCGGATCTCTACCCCTCGCCCTGAACATAACCCTAAACCTTGGTCCAATCGGAACCCTAACCGGATATATAACACTAGCCCTCAACACAACCCTAACCCCAGGTCCAATCAGAACCCTAATCGGATCTCTACCCCTCGCCCTCAACATAACCCTAAACCTTGGTCCAATCGGAACCCTAACCGGATATAAAACACTAGCCCTCAACATAACCCTAACCCTAGGTAAAAATCGGAACCCTAACGGGATCTGTAACCCTAGCTCTCAACATAACCCTAACCCTAGGTCCAATCGGAACCCTAACCGGATCTCTAACCCTAGCCCTCAACATAACCCTAACCCTAGGTCCAATCGGAACAGTAAACGGATATCTAAACCTAGCCCTCAACATAACCCTAACCCTTGGTCCAATTGGAACCCTAACCGGACCTCTAACCCTGGCCCTCAACATAACCCTAATCCTAGGTCCAATCCGAACCCTAACCGGATCTCTAACCCTAGCCCACAACATAACCCTAACCCTAGGTCCAATCGGAACCCTAACCGGATCTTTATACCTAGCCCTCAACGTAACCCTAACCCTAGGTCCAATCGGAACCCTTACGTGATTTCTAACCATAGCCTTCAACATAACCCTAACCCTAGGTCCAATCGGAACCCTAACCGGATCTCTATCCCTGGCCCTCAACATAACCCTAACCCTAGGTCCAACCGGAACCCTAACCGGATTTCTAACCCTAGCCTTCAATATAACTCTAACCCTAGGTCCAATCGGAACCCTAACCGGATTTCTAACCCTAGCCTTCAACATAACCCTAACCCTAGGTCCAATCGGAACCCTAACCGGATTTCTAAACCTAGCCTTCAACATAACCCTAACCCTAGGTCCAATCGGAACCCTAACCGGATCTCTAACCCTAGCCCACAACATAACCCTAACCCTAGGTCCAATCGGAACCCTAACCGGATCTGTGTACTTAGCCCTCAACATAACCCTAACCCTAGGTCCAATCGGAACCCCAACCGGATCTCTAACCCTACCCCTCAACATAACCCTAACCCTAGGTCCAATCGGAAGCCTAACCGGATCTCTAACCCTGGCCCTCAACATAACCCTACCCCTAGGTCCAATCGGAACCCTAACCGGATCTCTAACCCTAGCCCTCAACATAACCCTAACCCTAGGTCCAATCAAAACACTAACTGGATCTCTAACCCAAGCCCTCAACGTAACCCTAACCCTAGGTCCAATCGGAACCCTAACCGGATCTCTAACCCTAGCTCTCAACATAACCCTAACCATAGGTCCAATCAGAACCCTAACCGGATCTCTAACCCTATCCCTCAACATAACCCTAAACCTAGGTCCAATCGGAACCCTAACCGGATTTCTAATCCTAGCCTTCAACATAACCCTAACCCTAGGTCCAATCGGAACCCTAACCGGATCTGTATACCTAGCCCTGAACATAACCCTAACCCTAGGTCCAATCGGAACCCTAACCGGATCTGTGTACCTAGCCCTCAACATAACCCTAACCCTAGGTCCAATCGGAACCCCAACCGGATCTCTAACCCTAGCCCTCAACATAACCCTAACCCTAGGTCCAATCGGAACCCCAACCGGATCTCTAACCCTAGCCCTCAACATAACCCTAACCCTAGGTCCAATCGGAAGCCTAACCGGATCTCTAACCCTAGCCCTCAACATAAACCTAACCCTAGGTCCATTCGGAACCCTAACCGGATCTCTAACTCTAGCCCTCAACATAACCCTAAGCCTAGGTCCAATCGGAACCCTAACCGGAACTCTAACCCTAGCCCTCAAAATAACCCTAACCCTAGGTCCAATCGGAACCCTAAGCGGATCTCTAACCTTAGTGTTCAACATATCACTAACCCTAGGTTCAATCGGAACCCTAAACGGATATCTAACCCTAGCCCTCAACATAACCCTAACCCTAGGTCCAATCGGAACCCTAAACGGATATCTAACCCTAGCCCTCAACATAACCCTAACCCTAGGTTCAATCGGAACCCTAACCGGATTTCTAACCCTAGCCCTCAACATAACCCTAACCCTAGTTCCAATCGGAACACTAACAGGATCTCTACCCCAGCCCTCAACATAACCCTAACCCTAGGTCCAATCACAACCCTAACCGGATCTCTACCCCTCGCCCTGAACATAACCCTAAACCTTGGTCCAATCGGAACCCTAACCGGATATATAACCCTAGCCCTCAACACAACCCTAACCCCAGGTCCAATCAGAACCCTAATCGGATCTCTACCCCTCGCCCTCAACATAACCCTAAACCTTGGTCCAATCGGAACCCTAACCGGATATAAAACACTAGCCCTCAACATAACCCTAACCCTAGGTAAAAATCGGAACCCTAACGGGATCTGTAACCCTAGCTCTCAACATAACCCTAACCCTAGGTCCAATCGGAACCCTAACCGGATCTCTAACCCTAGCCCTCAACATAACCCTAACCCTAGGTCCAATCGGAACAGTAAACGGATATCTAAACCTAGCCCTCAACATAACCCTAACCCTTGGTCCAATTGGAACCCTAACCGGACCTCTAACCCTGGCCCTCAACATAACCCTAATCCTAGGTCCAATCCGAACCCTAACCGGATCTCTAACCCTAGCCCACAACATAACCCTAACCCTAGGTCCAATCGGAACCCTAACCGGATCTTTATACCTAGCCCTCAACGTAACCCTAACCCTAGGTCCAATCGGAACCCTTACGTGATTTCTAACCATAGCCTTCAACATAATCCTAACCCTAGGTCCAATCGGAACCCTAACCGGATCTCTATCCCTGGCCCTCAACATAACCCTAACCCTAGGTCCAACCGGAACCCTAACCGGATTTCTAACCCTAGCCTTCAACATAACTCTAACCCTAGGTCCAATCGGAACCCTAACCGGATTTCTAACCCTAGCCTTCAACATAACCCTAACCCTAGGTCCAATCGGAACCCTAACCGGATTTCTAAACCTAGCCTTCAACATAACCCTAACCCTAGGTCCAATCGGAACCCTAACCGGATCTCTAACCCTAGCCCACAACATAACCCTAACCCTAGGTCCAATCGGAACCCTAACCGGATCTGTGTACTTAGCCCTCAACATAACCCTAACCCTAGGTCCAATCGGAACCCCAACCGGATCTCTAACCCTACCCCTCAACATAACCCTAACCCTAGGTCCAATCGGAAGCCTAACCGGATCTCTAACCCTGGCCCTCAACATAACCCTAACCCTAGGTCCAATCGGAACCCTAACCGGATCTCTAACCCTAGCCCTCAACATAACCCTAACCCTAGGTCCAATCAAAACACTAACTGGATCTCTAACCCAAGCCCTCAACGTAACCCTAACCCTAGGTCCAATCGGAACCCTAACCGGATCTCTAACCCTAGCTCTCAACATAACCCTAACCATAGGTCCAATCAGAACCCTAACCGGATCTCTAACCCTACCCCTCAACATAACCCTAAACCTAGGTCCAATCGGAACCCTAACCGGATTTCTAATCCTAGCCTTCAACATAACCCTAACCCTAGGTCCAATCGGAACCCTAACCGGATCTGTATACCTAGCCCTGAACATAACCCTAACCCTAGGTCCAATCGGAACCCTTACGGGATTTCTAACCATAGCCTTCAACATAACCCTAACCCTAGGTCCAATCGGAACCCTAACCGGATCTGTGTACCTAGCCCTCAACATAACCCTAACCCTAGGTCCAATCGGAACCCCAACCGGATCTCTAACCCTAGCCCTCAACATAACCCTAACCCTAGGTCCAATCGGAAGCCTAACCGGATCTCTAACCCTAGCCCTCAACATAAACCTAACCCTAGGTCCATTCGGAACCCTAACCGGATCTCTAACTCTAGCCCTCAACATAACCCTAAGCCTAGGTCCAATCGGAACCCTAACCGGAACTCTAACCCTAGCCCTCAACATAACCCTAACCCTAGGTCCAATCGGAACCCTAACCGGATCTGTGTACCTAGCCCTCAACATAACCCTAACCCTAGGTCCAATCGGAACCCCAACCGGATCTCTAACCCTAGCCCTCAACATAACCCTAACCCTAGGTCCAATCGGAAGCCTAACCGGATCTCTAACACTAGCCCTCAACATAAACCTAACCCTAGGTCCATTCGGAACCCTAACCGGATCTGTAACTCTAGCCCTCAACATAACCCTAAGCCTAGCTCCAATCGGAACCCTAACCGGAACTCTAACCCTAGCCCTCAAAATAACCCTAACCCTAGGTCCAATCGGAACCCTAAGCGGATCTCTAACCTTAGCGTTCAACATATCACTAACCCTAGGTTCAATCGGAACCCTAAACGGATATCTAACCCTAGCCCTCAACATAACCCTAACCCTAGGTTCAATCGGAACCCTAACCGGATTTCTAACCCTAGCCCTCAACATAACCCTAACCCTAGTTCCAATCGGAACCCTAACAGGATCTCTTCCCCAGCCCTCAACATAACCCTAACCCTAGGTCCAATCAGAACCCTAACCGGATCTCTACCCCTCGCCCTCAACATAACCCTAACCCGAGGTCCAATCGGAACCCTAAGCGGATCTCTAACCTTAGCGTTCAACATATCACTAACCCTAGGTTCAATCGGAACCCTAAACGGATATCTAACCCTAGCCCTCAACATAACCCTAACCCTAGGTCCAATCGGAACCCTAAACGGATATCTAACCCTAGCCCTCAACATAACCCTAACCCTAGGTTCAATCGGAACCCTAACCGGATTTCTAACCCTAGCCCTCAACATAACCCTAACCCTAGTTCCAATCGGAACCCTAACAGGATCTCTACCCCAGCCCTCAACATAACCCTAACCCTAGGTCCAATCACAACCTAACCGGATCTCTACCCCTCGCCCTCAACATAACCCTAACCCGAGGTCCAATCGGAACCCTAACCGGATATATAACACTAGCCCTCAACACAACCCTAACCCCAGGTCCAATCAGAACCCTAACCGGATCTCTACCCCTCGCCCTCAACATAACCCTAAACCTTGGTCCAATCGGAACCCTAACCGGATATAAAACACTAGCCCTCAACATAACCCTAACCCTAGGTAAAAATCGGAACCCTAACGGGATCTGTAACCCTAGCTCTCAACATAACCCTAACCCTAGGTCCAATCGGAACCCTAACCGGATCTCTAACCCTAGCCCTCAACATAACCCTAACCCTAGGTCCAATCGGAACAGTAAACGGATATCTAAACCTAGCCCTCAACATAACCCTAACCCTTGGTCCAATTGGAACCCTAACCGGACCTCTAACCCTGGCCCTCAACATAACCCTAATCCTAGGTCCAATCCGAACCCTAACCGGATCTCTAACCCTAGCCCACAACATAACCCTAACCCTAGGTCCAATCGGAACCCTAACCGGATCCGTAACCTAGCCCTCAACATAACCCTAACCCTAGGTCCAATCGGAACCCAAACCGGATCTCTAAATCTAGCCCTCAACATAACCCTAACCCTAGGTCCAATCGGAACCCTAACCGCATCTCTAACCCTAGCCCTCAACATAACCCTAAACCTAGGTACAATGGGAACCCTAACGGATCTCTAACGCTAGCCCTCAACATAACCCTAACCCTAGGTCCAATCGGAACCCTAACCGGACCTCTAACCCTAGCCCTCAAAATAACCCTAACCCTAGGTCCAATCGGAACCCTAAGCGGATATCTAACCTTAGCGTTCAACATATCACTCACCCTAGGTTCAATCGGAACCCTAAACGGATATCTAACCCTAGCCCTCAACATAACCCTAACCCTACGTCCAATCGGAACCCTAAACGGATATCTAACCCTAGCCCTCAACATAACCCTAACCCTAGGTCCAATCAGAACCCTAACCGGATCTCTACCCCTCGCCCTCAACATAACCCTAACCCGAGGTCCAATCGGAACCCTAACCGGATATATAACACTAGCCCTCAACACAACCCTAACCCCAGGTCCAATCAGAACCCTAACCGGATCTCTACCCCTCGCCCTCAACATAACCCTAAACCTTGGTCCAATCGGAACCCTAACCGGATATATAACACTAGCCCTCAACATAACCTTAACCCTAGGTAAAAATCGTAACCCTAACCGGATCTCTAACCCTAGCTCTCAACATAAGCCTAACCCTAGGTCCAATCGGAACCCTAACCGGATCTCTAACCCTAGCCCTCAACATAACCCTAACCCTAGGTCCAATCTGAACAGTAAATGGATATCTAAACCTAGCCCTCAACATAACCCTAACCGTTGGTCCAATTGGAACCCTAACCCGATCTCTAACCCTGGCCCTCAACATAACCCTAACCCTAGGTCCAATCGGAACCGTAAACGGATCTCTAACCCTAGCCCACAACATAACCCTAACCCTAGGTCCAATCGGAACCCTAAGCGGATCTGTATACCTAGCCATCAACATAACCCTAACACCTAGGTCCAATCGGAACCCTTACCTGATTTCTAACCATAGCCTTCAACATAACCCTAACCCTAGGTCCAATCGGAACCCTAACCGGATCTGTGTACCTAGCCCTCAACATAACCCTAACCCTAGGTCCAATCGGAACCCCAACCGAATCTGTAACCCTAGCCCTCAACATAACCCTAACCCTAGGTCCAATCGGAACCCTAACAGGATCTCTACCCCAGCCCTCAACATAACCATAACCCTAGGTCCAATCGGAACCCTAACCGGATCCTTACCCCTTGCCCTCAACATAACCCTAACACTAGGTCGAATCGGAACCCTAACCGGATATCTAACACTAGCCCTCAACATAACCCTAACCCTAGGTCCAATCGGAACCCTAACCGGATTTCTAAACCTAGCCTTCAACATAACTCTAACCCTAGGTCCAATCGGAACCCTAACCGGATTTCTAACCCTAGCCTTCAACATAACCCTAACCCTAGGTCCAATCGGAACCCTAACTGGATTTCTAAACCTAGCCTTCAACATAACCCTAACCCTAGGTCCAATCGGAACCCTAACCGGATCTCTAACCCTAGCCCACAACATAACCCTAACCCTAGGTCCAATCGGAACCCTAACCGGATCTGTGTACTTAGCCCTCAACATAACCCTAACCCTAGGTCCAATCGGAACCCCAACCGGATCTCTAACCCTACCCCTCAACATAACCCTAACCCTAGGTCCAATCGGAAGCCTAACCGGATCTCTAACCCTAGCCCTCAACGTAACCCTAACCCTAGGTCCAATCGGAACCCTAACCGGATCTCTAACCCTAGCCCTCAACATAACCCTAACCCTAGGTCCAATCAAAACACTAACTGGATCTCTAACCCAATCCCTCAACGTAACCCTAACCCTAGGTCCAATCGGAACCCTAACCGGATCTCTAACCCTATCCCTCAACATAACCCTAAACCTAGGTCCAATCGGAACCCTAACCGGATTTCTAACCCTAGCCTTCAACATAACCCTAACCCTAGGTCCAATCGGAACCCTAACCGGATCTGTATACCTAGCCCTCAACATAACCCTAACCCTAGGTCCAATCGGAACCCTTACCGGATTTCTAACCATAGCCTTCAACATAACCCTAACCCTAGGTCCAATCGGAACCCTAACCGGATCTGTGTACCTAGCCCTCAACATAACCCTAACCCTAGGTCCAATCGGAACCCCAACCGGATCTCTAACCCTAGCCCTCAACATAACCCTAACCCTAGGTCCAATCGGAAGCCTAACCGGATCTCTAACCCTAGCCCTCAACATAAACCTAACCGTAGGTCCATTCGGAACCCTAACCGGATCTCTAACTCTAGCCCTCAACATAACCCTAAGCCTAGGTCCAATCGGAACCCTAACCGGAACTCTAACCCTAGCCCTCAAAATAACCCTAACCCTAGGTCCAATCGGAACCCTAAGCGGATCTCTAACCTTAGTGTTCAACATATCACTAACCCTAGGTTCAATCGGAACCCTAAACGGATATCTAACCCTAGCCCTCAACATAACCCTAACCCTAGGTCCAATCGGAACCCTAAACGGATATCTAACCCTAGCCCTCAACATAACCCTAACCCTAGGTTCAATCGGAACCCTAACCGGATTTCTAACCCTAGCCCTCAACATAACCCTAACCCTAGTTCCAATCGGAACACTAACAGGATCTCTACCCCAGCCCTCAACATAACCCTAACCCTAGGTCCAATCACAACCCTAACCGGATCTCTACCCCTCGCCCTGAACATAACCCTAAACCTTGGTCCAATCGGAACCCTAACCGGATATATAACACTAGCCCTCAACACAACCCTAACCCCAGGTCCAATCAGAACCCTAATCGGATCTCTACCCCTCGCCCTCAACATAACCCTAAACCTTGGTCCAATCGGAACCCTAACCGGATATAAAACACTAGCCCTCAACATAACCCTAACCCTAGGTAAAAATCGGAACCCTAACGGGATCTGTAACCCTAGCTCTCAACATAACCCTAACCCTAGGTCCAATCGGAACCCTAACCGGATCTCTAACCCTAGCCCTCAACATAACCCTAACCCTAGGTCCAATCGGAACAGTAAACGGATATCTAAACCTAGCCCTCAACATAACCCTAACCCTTGGTCCAATTGGAACCCTAACCGGACCTCTAACCCTGGCCCTCAACATAACCCTAATCCTAGGTCCAATCCGAACCCTAACCGGATCTCTAACCCTAGCCCACAACATAACCCTAACCCTAGGTCCAATCGGAACCCTAACCGGATCTTTATACCTAGCCCTCAACGTAACCCTAACCCTAGGTCCAATCGGAACCCTTACCTGATTTCTAACCATAGCCTTCAACATAACCCTAACCCTAGGTCCAATCGGAACCCTAACCGAAACTCTAACCCTAGCCCTCAAAATAACCCTAACCCTAGGTCCAATCGGAACCCTAAGTGGATCTCTAACCCTAGCGCTCAACATATCACTAACTCTAGGACCAATCGGAACCCTAAATGGATATCTAACCCTATCCCTCAACATAACCCTAACCCTAGGTCCAATCGGAACCCTAAACGGATATCTAACCCTATCCCTCAACATAACCCTAACCCTAGGTCAAATCGGAACCCTAACCGGATCTCTAACCCTCGCCCTCAACATAACACTAACCCTAGTTCCAATCGGAACCCTAAACGGATATCTAACCCTAGCCCTCAACATAACCCTAACCCTAGGTCCAATCGGAACCCTAACCGGATCTCTAAACCTCGACCACAACATAACCCTAACCCTAGGTCCAATCAGAACCCTAACCGGATCTCTAACCCTCGCCCTCAACATAACCCTAATCCTAGGTCCAATCGGAACCCTAACCGGATCTCTAACCCTCGCCCTCAACATAACCCTAATCCTAGGTCCAATCGGAACCCTAACCGGATCTCTAACCCTAGCCCTCAACATAACCCTAACCCTAGGTTCAATCGGAACCCTAACAGGATCTCTACCCTAGCCGTCAACATAACCCTAACCCTAGGTCCAATTGGAACACTAACCGGACCTCTACACCTCGCCCTCAACATAACCCTAACCCTAGGTCCAATCGGAACCCTTATCGGATTTCTAACCATAGCCTTCAACATAACCCTAACCCTAGGTCCAATCGGAACCCTAACCGGATCTGTGTACCTAGCCCTCAACATAACCCTAACCCTAGGTCCAATCGGAACCCTAACCGGATCTCTAACCCTAGCCCTCAACATAACCCTAACACTAGGTCCAATCGGAACCCTAACCGGAACTCTAACCCTAGCCCTCAAAATAACCCTAACCCTAGGTCCAATCGGATCCCTAAGTGGATCTCTAACCCTAGCGCTCAACATATCACTAACTCTAGGTCCAATCGGAACCCTAAACGGATATCTAACCCTATCCCTCAACATAACCCTAACCCTAGGTCCAATCGTCACCCTAACCGGATCTCTAACCCTCGCCCTCAACATAACACTAACCCTAGTTCCAATCGGAACCCTAAACGGATATCTAAACCTAGCCCTCAACATAACCCTAACCCTAGGTCCAATCGGAACCCTAACGGGGTATCTAACCCCAGTCCTCAACATAACCCTAACCCTAGGTTCAATCGGAACCCTAACAGGATCTCTACCCTAGCCCTCAACATAACCCTAACCCTAGGTCCAATTGGAACACTAACCGGACCTCTACACCTCGCCCTCAACATAACCCTAACCCTAGGTCCAATCGGAACCCTTATCGGATTTCTAACCATAGCCTTCAACATAACCCTAACCCTAGGTCCAATCGGAACCCTAAGCGGATCTGTATACCTAGCCATCAACATAACCCTAACCCTAGGTCCAATCGGAACCCTTACCGGATTTCTAACCATAGCCTTCAAAATAACCCTAACCCTAGGTCCAATCGGAACCCTAACCGGATCTGTGTACCTAGCCCTCAACATAACCCTAACCCTAGGTCCAATCGGAACCCCAACCGAATCTGTAACCCTAGCCCTCAACATAACCCTAACCCTAGGTCCAATCGGAACCCTAACAGGATCTCTACCCCAGCCCTCAACATAACCCTAACCCTAGGTCCAATCGGAACCCTAACCGGATCTCTACCCCTTGCCCTCAACATAACCCTAACACTAGGTCCAATCGGAACCCTAACCGGATATCTAACACTAGCCCTCAACATAACCCTAACCCTAGGTCCAATCGGAACCCTAACCGGAACTCTATCCCTAGCTCTCAACATAACCCTAACCCTAGGTCCAATCGGAACCCTAACCGGATCTCTATCCCTGGCCCTCAACATAACCCTAACCCTAGGTCCAATCGGAACCCTAACCGGATTTCTAACCCTAGCCTTCAACATAACTCTAACCCTAGGTCCAATCGGAACCCTAACCGGATTTCTAACCCTAGCCTTCAACATAACCCTAACCCTAGGTCCAATCGGAACCCTAACCGGATTTCTAAACCTAGCCTTCAACATAACACTAACCCTAGGTCCAATCGGAACCCTAACCGGATCTCTAACCCTAGCCCACAACATAACCCTAACCCTAGGTCCAATCGGAACCCTAACCGGATCTGTGTACTTAGCCCTCAACATAACCCTAACCCTAGGTCCATCGGAACCCCAACCGGATCTCTAACCCTACCCCTCAACATAACCCTAACCCTAGGTCCAATCGGAAGCCTAACGGGATCTCTAACCCTAGCCCTCAACATAACCCTAACCCTAGGTCCAATCGGAACCCTAACCGGATCTCTAACCCTAGCCCTCAACATAACCCTAACCCTAGGTCCAATCAAAACACTAACTGGATCTCTAACCCAAGCCCTCAACGTAACCCTAACCCTAGGTCCAATCGGAACCCTAACCGGATCTCTAAGCCTATCCCTCAACATAACCCTAAACCTAGGTCCAATCGGAACCCTAACCGGATTTCTAACCCTAGCCTTCAACATAACCCTAACCCTAGGTCCAATCAGAACCCTAAACGGATCTGTATACCTAGCCCTCAACATAACCCTAACCCTAGGTCCAATCGGAACCCTTACCGGATTTCTAACCATAGCCTTCAACATAACCCTAACCCTAGGTCCAATCGGAACCCTAAACGGATCTGTATACCTAGCCCTCAACATAACCCTAACCCTAGGTCCAATCGGAACCCTTACCGGATTTCTAACCTTAGCTTTCAACATATCACTAACCCTAGGTTCAATCGGAACCCTAAACGGATATCTAACCCTAGCCCTCAACATAACCCTAACCCTAGGTCCAATCAGAACCCTAACCGGATCTCTACCCCTCGCCCTCAACATAACCCTAACCCGAGGTCCAATCGGAACCCTAACCGGATATATAACACTAGCCCTCAACACAACCCTAACCCCAGGTCCAATCAGAACCCTAACCGGATCTCTACCCCTCGCCCTCAACATAACCCGAAACCTTGGTCCAATCGGAACCCTAACCGGATATATAAAACTAGCCCTCAACATAACCCTAACCCTAGGTAAAAATCGGAACCCAAACCGGATCTCTAACCCTAGCTCTCAACATAAGCCTAACCCTAGGTCCAATCGGAACCCTAACCGGATCTCTAACCCTAGCCCTCAACATAACCCTAACCCTAGGTCCAATCGGAACAGTAAATGGATATCTAAACCTAGCCCTCAACATAACCCTAACCCTTGGTCCAATTGGAACCCTAACCCGATCTCTAACCCTGGCCCTCAACATAACCCTAACCCTAGGTCCAATCGGAACCGTAAACGGATCTCTAACCCTAGCCCACAACATAACCCTAACCCTAGGTCCAATCGGAACCCTAAGCGGATCTGTATACCTAGCCCTCAACATAACCCTAACCCTAGGTCCAATCGGAACCCTTACCGGATTTCTAACCATAGCCTTCAACATAACCCTAACCCTAGGTCCAATCGGAACCCTAACCGGATCTGTGTACCTAGCCCTCAACATAACCCTAACCCTAGGTCCAATCCGAACCCTAACCGGATCTCTAACCCTAGCCCTCAACATAACCCTAACACTAGGTCCAATCGGAACCCTAACCGGAACTCTAACCCTAGCCCTCAAAATAACCCTAACCCTAGGTCCAATCGGAACCCTAAGCGGATCTCTAACCCTAGCGCTCAACATATCACTAACTCTAGGTCCAATCGGAACCCTAAATGGATATCTAACCCTAGCCCTCAACATAACTCTAACCCTAGGTTCAATCGGAACCCTAAACGGATATCTAACCCTATCCCTCAACATAACCCTAACCCTAGGTCCAAACGGAATCCTAACCGTATCTCTAACCCTCGCCCTCAACATAACACTTACCCTAGGTCCAATCGGAACCCTAAACGGATATCTAACCCTAACCCTCAACATAACCCTAACCCTAGGTCCAATCGGAACCCTAACCGCATCTCTAACCCTCGCCCTCAACATAACCCTAACCCTAGGTCCAATCGGAAACCTAACCGGATCTCTAACCCTCGCCCTCAACATAACCCTACTCCTAGGCCCAATCGGAACCCTAACCGGATCTCTAACCCTAGCCCTCAAAATAACCCTTACCCTAGGTCCAATCGGAACCCTAACGGGGTATCGAACCCCAGTCCTCAACATAACCCTAACCCTAGGTCCAATCGGAACCCTAACAGGATCTCTACCCTAGCCCTCAACATAACCCTAACCCTAGGTCCAATTGGAACACTAACCGGACCTCTACACCTCGCCCTCAACATAACCCTAACCCTAGGTCCAACTGGAACCCTAACCGGATATCTAAGACTAGCCCTCAACATAACCCTAACCCTAGGTCCAATCGGAACCCTAACCGGATCTCTATCTCTAGCTCTCAACATAACCCTAACCCTAGGTCTAATCGGAACCCTAACCGGATCTCTAACCCTAGCCCTCAACATAACCCTAATCCGAGGTCCAATCGGAACCCTAACCGGATCTCTAACCCTAGCCCTCAACATAACCCTAACCCTAGGTCCAATCGGAACCCTAACAGGATTTCTAACCCTAGCCTTCAACATAACCCTAACCCTAGGTCCAATCGGAACCGTAACCGGATCTGTATACCTATCCCTCAACATAACCCTAAGCCTAGGTCCAATCGGAACCCAAACCGGATCTTTATACCTAGCCCTCAACATAACCCTAACCCTAGGTCCAATCGGAACCCTAACCAGATATCTAACCCTAGCCCTCAACATAACCCTAACCCTAGGTCCAATCGGAACCCTAACCGGATTTCTAACCCTAGCCTTCAACATAACCCTAACCTTAGGTACAAACGGAACCCTAACCGGATCCGTATACCTAGCCCTCAACATAACCCTAACCCTAGGTCCAATCGGAACCCTAACCGGATCTCTATACCTAGCCCTCAACATAACCCTAACCCTAGGTCCATTCGGAACCCTAACCGGATCTCTAACCCTAGCCCTCAACATAACCCTAACCCTAGGTCCAATCGGAACCCTAACCGGATCTCTAAACATAGCCCTCAACATAACCCTAACCCTAGGTCCAATCGGAACCCTAACCGGATCTCTAACCCTAGCCCTCAACATAACCCTAACCCTAGGTACAATGGGAACCCTACCGGATCTCTAACGCTAGCCCTCAACATAACCCTAACGCTAGGTCCAATCGGAACCTTAACCGGATCTGTATACCTATCCATCAACATAACCCAAACACTTGGTCCAATCGGAACCCTAACCGGATCTCTAACCCTAGCCCTCAACATAACCCTAACCCTAGGGCCAATCGGAACCCTAACCGGATCTCTAACCCTAGCCCTCAACATAACCCTAACTCTAGGTCCAATCGGAACCCTAAATGGATATCTAACCCTAGCCCTCAACATAACCCTAACCCTAGGTCCAATCGGAACCCTAAACGGATATCTAACCCTATCCCTCAACATAACCCTAACCCTAGGTCCAAACGGAATCCTAACCGGATCTCTAACCCTCGCCCTCAACATAACACTAACCCTAGGTCCAATCGGAACCCTAAACGGATATCTAACCCTAGCCCTCAACATAACCCTAACCCTAGGTCCAATCGGAACCCTAACCGCATCTCTAACCCTCGCCCTCAACATAACCCTAACCCTAGGTCCAATCGGAAACCTAACCGGATCTCTAACCCTTGCCCTCAACATAACCCTAATCCTAGGTCCAATCGGAACCCTAACCGGATCTCTAACCCTCGCCCTCAACATAACCCTAATCCTAGGTCCAATCGGAACCCTAACCGGATCTCTAACCCTAGCCCTCAAAATAACCCTAACCCTAGGTCCAATCGGAACCCTAACGGGGTATCTAACCCCAGTCCTCAACATAACCCTAACCCTAGGTCCAATCGGAACCCTAACAGGATCTCTACCCTAGCCCTCAACATAACCCTAACCCTAGGTCCAACTGGAACCCTAACCGGATATCTAACACTAGCCCTCAACATAACCCTAACCCTAGGTCCAATCGGAACCCTAACCGGATCTCTATCCCTAGCTCTCAACATAACCCTAACCCTAGGTCTAATCGGAACCCTAACCGGATCTCTAACCCTAGCCCTCAACATAACCCTAACCCTAGGTCCAATCGGAACCCTAACCGGATCTCTAACCCTAGCCCTCAACATAACCCTAACCCTAGGTCCAATCGGAACCCTAACAGGATTTCTAACCCTAGCCTTCAACATAACCCTAAGCCTAGGTCCAATCGGAACCCTAACCGGATCTGTATACCTATCCCTCAACATAACCCTAACCCTAGGTCCAATCGGAAGCCAAACCGGATCTGTATACCTAGTCCTCAACATAACCCTAACCCTAGGTCCAATCGGAACCCTAACCAGATCTCTAACCCTAGCCCTCAACATAACCCTAACCCTAGGTCCAATCGGAACCCTAACCGGATTTCTCACCCTAGCCTTCAACATAACCCTAACCTTAGGTACAATCGGAACCCTAACCGGATCCGTATACCTAGCCCTCCACATAACCCTAACCCTAGGTCCAATCGGAACCCTAACCGGATCTCTATACCTAGCCCTCAACATAACCCTAACCCTAGGTTCAATCGGAACCCTAACCGGATCTCTAAACCTAGCCCTCAACATAACCCTAACCCTAGGTCCAATCGGAACCCTAACCGGATCTCTAACCCTAGCCCTCAACATAACCCTAACCCTAGGTACAATGGGAACCCTACCGGATCTCTAACGCTAGCCCTCAACATAACCCTAACGCTAGGTCCAATCGGAACCTTAACCGGATCTGTATACCTATCCCTCAACATAACCCAAACACTTGGTCCAATCGGAACCCTAACCGGATCTCTAACCCTAGCCCTCAACATAACCCTAACCCTAGGTCCAATCGGAACCCTAACCGGATCTCTAACCCTAGCCCTCAACATAACCCTAACCCTAGGTCCAATCGGAACCCTAACCGGATCTCTAACCCTGGCCCTCAACATAACCCTAACCCTAGGTCCAATCGGAACCCTAACAGGATCTCTGCCCCAGCCCTCAACATAACCCTAACCCTAGGTCCAATTGGAACCCTAACCGGAACTCTACACCTCGCCCTCAATATAACCCTAACCCTAGGTCCAATTGGAACCCTAACCGGACCTCTACACCTCGCCCTCAACATAAGCCTAACCCGAGTTCCAATCGGAACCCTAAGCGGATCTCTAACCTTAGCGTTCAACATATCACTAACCCTAGGTTCAATCGGAACCCTAAACGGATATCTAACCCTAGCCCTCAACATAACCCTAACCCTAGGTCTAATCGGAACCCTAAACGGATATCTAACCCTAGCCCTCAACATAACCCTAACCCTAGGCTCAATCGAAACCCTAACCGGATTTCTAACCCTAGCCCTCAACATAACCCTAACCCTAGTTCCAATCGGAACCCTAACAGGATCTCTACCCCAGCCCTCAACATAACCCTAACCCTAGGTCCAATCAGAACCCTAACCGGATCTCTACCCCTCGCCCTCAACATAACCCTAACCCGAGGTCCAATCGGAACCCTAACCGGATATATAACACTAGCCCTCAACACAACCATAACCCCAGGTCCAATCACAACCCTAACCGGATCTCTACCCCTCGCCCTCAACATAACCCTAAACCTTGGTCTAATCGGAACCCTAACCGGATATATAACACTAGCCCTCAACATAACCCTAACCCTAGGTAAAAATCGGAACCCTAACCGGATCTCTAACCCTAGCTCTCAACATAACCCTAACCCTAGGTCCAATCGGAACCCTAACCGAATCTCTAACCCTAGCCCTCAACATAACCCTAACCCTAGGTCCAATCGGAACAGTAAACGGATATCTAAACCTAGCCCTCAACATAACCCTAACCCTTGGTCCAATTGGAACCCTAACCGCATCTCTAACCCTGGCCCTCAACATAACCCTAATCCTAGGTCCAATCGGAACCCTAACGGGATCTCTAACCCTAGCCCACAACATAACCCTAACACTAGGTCCAATCGGAACCCTAACCGGATCTGTATACCTAGCCCTCAACATAAACCTAACCCTAGGTCCAATCGGAACCCTTACCGGATTTCTAACCATAGCCTTCAACATAACCCTAACCCTAGGTCCAATCGGAACCGTAACCGGATCTGTGCACCTAGCCCTCAACATAACCCTAACCCTAGGTCCAATCGGAACCCTAACCGGATCTCTAACCCTAGCCGTGAACATAACCCTAACACTAGGTCCAATCGGAACCCTAACCCGAACTCTAACCCTAGCCCTCAAAATAACCCTAACCCTAGGTCCAATCGGAACCCTAAGTGGATCTCTAACCCTAGCGCTCAACATATCACTAACTCTAGGTCCAATCGGAACCCTAAATGGATATCTAACCCTAGCCATCAACATAACCCTAACCCTAGGTCCAATCGGAACCCTAAACGGATATCTAACCCTATCCCTCAACATAACCCTAACCCTAGGTCCAAACGGAACCCTAACCGGATCTCTAACCCTCGCCCTCAACATAACACTAACCCTAGTTCCAATCGGAACCCTAAACGGATATCTAACCCTAGCCCTCAACATAAACCTAACCCTAGGTCCAATCGGAACCCTAACCGGATCTCTAACCCTCGCCCACAACATAACCCTAACCCTAGGTTCAATCGGAACCCTAACCGGATTTCTAACCCTAGCCCTCAACATAACCCTAACCCTATTTCCAATCGGAACCCTAACAGGATCTCTACCCCAGCCCTCAACATAACCCTAACCCTAGGTCCAATCAGAACCCTAACCGGATCTCTACCCCTCGCCCTCAACATAACCCTAACCCGAGGTCCAATCGGAACCCTTACCGGATCTCTACTCCTCGCCCTCAACATAACCCTAAACCTTGGTCCATACGGAACCCTAAGCGGATATATAACACTAGCCCTCAACATAACCCTAACCCTAGGTCCAATCGGAACCCTAACCGGATCTCTAACCCTAGCCCTCAACATAACCCTAACCCTAGGTCCAATCGGAACAGTAAACGGATATCTAAACCTAGCCCTCAACATAACCCTAACCCTTGGTCCAATTGGAACCCTAACCGCATCTCTAACCCTGGCCCTCAACATAACCCTAATCCTAGGTCCAATCGGAACCCTAACGGGATCTCTAACCCTAGCCCACAACATAACCCTAACACTAGGTCCAATCGGAACCCTAACCGGATCTGTATACCTAGCCCTCAACATAAACCTAACCCTAGGTCCAATCGGAACCCTTACCGGATTTCTAACCATAGCCTTCAACATAACCCTAACCCTAGGTCCAATCGGAACCGTAACCGGATCTGTGCACCTAGCCCTCAACATAACCCTAACCCTAGGTCCAATCGGAACCCTAACCGGATCTCTAACCCTAGCCGTGAACATAACCCTAACACTAGGTCCAATCGGAACCCTAACCGGAACTCTAACCCTAGCCCTCAAAATAACCCTAACCCTAGGTCCAATCGGAACCCTAAGTGGATCTCTAACCCTAGCGCTCAACATATCACTAACTCTAGGTCCAATCGGAACCCTAAATGGATATCTAACCCTAGCCATCAACATAACCCTAATCCTAGGTCCAATCGGAACCCTAAACGGATATCTAACCCTATCCCTCAACATAACCCTAACCCTAGGTCCAAACGGAACCCTAACCGGATCTCTAACCCTCGCCCTCAACATAACACTAACCCTAGTTCCAATCGGAACCCTAAACGGATATCTAACCCTAGCCCTCAACATAACCCTAACCCTAGGTCCAATCGGAACCCTAACCGGATCTCTAACCCTCGCCCACAACATAACCCTAACCCTAGGTTCAATCGGAACCCTAACCGGATTTCTAACCCTAGCCCTCAACATAACCCTAACCCTATTTCCAATCGGAACCCTAACAGGATCTCTACCCCAGCCCTCAACATAACCCTAACCCTAGGTCCAATCAGAACCCTAACCGGATCTCTACCCCTCGCCCTCAACATAACCCTAACCCGAGGTCCAATCGGAACCCTTACCGGATCTCTACTCCTCGCCCTCAACATAACCCTAAACCTTGGTCCATACGGAACCCTAAGCGGATATATAACACTAGCCCTCAACATAACCCTAACCCTAGGTCCAATCGGAACCCTAACCGGATCTCTAACCCTAGCCCTCAACATAACCCTAACCCTAGGTCCAATCGGAACAGTAAACGGATATCTAAACCTAGCCCTCAACATAACCCTAACCCTTGGTCCAATTGGAACCCTAACCAGATCTCTAACCCTGGCCCTCAACATTACCCTTATCCTAGGTCCAATCGGAACCCTAACCGGATTTCTAACCCTAGCCTTCAACATAACCCTAACCCTAGGTCCAATCGGAACCCTAACCGGATCTGTATACCTATCCTTCAACATAACCCTAACCCTAGGTCCAATCGGAACCCAAACCGGATCTGTATACCTAGCCCTCAACATAACCCTAACCCTAGGTCCAATCGGAACCCTAACCAGACCTCTAAACCTAGCCCTCAACATAACCCTAACCCTAGGTCCAATCGGAACCCTAACCGGATTTCTAAACCTAGCCTTCAACATAACCCTAACCTTAGGTACAATCGGAACCCTAACCGGATCCGTATACCTAGCCCTCAACATAACCCTAACCCTAGGTCCAATCGGAACCCTAACCGGATCTCTATACCTAGCCCTCAACATAACCCTAACCCTAGGTCCATTCGGAATCCTAACCGGATCTCTAACCCTAGCCCTCAACATAACCCTAACCCTAGGTCCAATCGGAACCCTAACCGGATCTCTAAACCTAGCCCTCAACATAACCCTAACCCTAGGTCCAATCGGAACCCTAACCGGATCTCTAACACTAGCCCTCAACATAACCCTAACCCTAGGTACAATGGGAACCCTACCGGATCTCTAACGCTAGCCCTCAACATAACCCTAACGCTAGGTCCAATCGGAACCTTAACCGGATCTGTATACCTATCCATCAACATAACCCAAACACTTGGTCCAATCGGAACCCTAACCGGATCTCTAACCCTAGCCCTCAACATAACCCTAACCCTAGGGCCAATCGGAACCCTAACCGGATCTCTAACCCTAGCCCTCAACATAACCCTAACTCTAGGTCCAATCGGAACCCTAAATGGATATCTAACCCTAGCCCTCAACATAACCCTAACCCTAGGTCCAATCAGAACCCTAAACGGATATCTAACCCTATCCCTCAACATAACCCTAACCCTAGGTCCAAACGGAATCCTAACCGGATCTCTAACCCTCGCCCTCAACATAACACTAACCCTAGGTCCAATCGGAACCCTAAACGGATATCTAACCCTAGCCCTCAACATAACCCTAACCCTAGGTCCAATCGGAACCCTAACCGCATCTCTAACCCTCGCCCTCAACATAACCCTAACCCTAGGTCCAATCGGAAACCTAACCGGATCTCTAACCCTCGCCCTCAACATAACCCTAATCCTAGGTCCAATCGGAACCCTAACCGGATCTCTAACCCTCGCCCTCAACATAACCCTAATCCTAGGTCCAATCGGAACCCTAACCGGATCTCTAACCCTAGCCCTCAAAATAACCCTAACCCTAGGTCCAATCGGAACCCTAACGGGGTATCTAACCCCAGTCCTCAACATAACCCTAACCCTAGGTCCAATCGGAACCCTAACTGGATCTCTACCCTAGCCCTCAACATAACCCTAACCCTAGGTCCAATTGGAACACTAACCGGACCTCTACACCTCGCCCTCAACATAACCCTAACCCTAGGTCCAACTGGAACCCTAACCGGATATCTAACACTAGCCCTCAACATAACCCTAACCCTAGGTCCAATCGGAACCCTAACCGGATCTCTATCCCTAGCTCTCAACATAACCCTAACCCTAGGTCTAATCGGAACCCTAACCGGATCTCTAACCCTAGCCCTCAACATAACCCTAACCCTAGGTCCAATCGGAACCCTAACCGGATCTCTAATCCTAGCCCTCAACATAACCCTAACCCTAGGTCCAATCGGAACCCTAACAGGATTTCTAACCCTAGCCTTCAACATAACCCTAAGCCTAGGTCCAATCGGAACCCTAACCGGATCTGTATACCTATCCCTCAACATAACTCTAACCCTAGGTCCAATCGGAATCCAAACCGGATCTGTATACCTAGCCCTCAACATAACCCTAACCCTAGGTCCAATCGGAACCCTAACCAGATCTCTAACCCTAGCCCTCAACATAACCCTAACCCTAGGTCCAATCGGAACCCTAACCGGATTTCTCACCCTAGCCTTCAACATAACCCTAACCTTAGGTACAATCGGAACCCTAACCGGATCCGTATACCTAGCCCTCAACATAACCCTAACCCTAGGTCCAATCGGAACCCTAACCGGATCTCTATACCTAGCCCTCAACATAACCCTAACCCTAGGTTCAATCGGAACCCTAACCGGATCTCTAAACCTAGCCCTCAACATAACCCTAACCCTAGGTCCAATCGGAACCCTAACCGGATCTCTAACCCTAGCCCTCAACATAACCCTAACCCTAGGTACAATGGGAACCCTACCGGATCTCTAACGCTAGCCCTCAACATAACCCTAACGCTAGGTCCAATCGGAACCTTAACCGGATCTGTATACCTATCCCTCAACATAACCCAAACACTTGGTCCAATCGGAACCCTAACCGGATCACTAACCCTAGCCCTCAACATAACCCTAACCCTAGGTCCAATCGGAACCCTAACCGGATCTCTAACCCTAGCCCTCAACATAACCCTAACCCTAGGTCCAATCGGAACCCTAACCGGATCTCTAACCCTGGCCCTCAACATAACCCTAACCCTAGGTCCAATCGGAACCCTAACAGGATCTCTACCCCAGCCCTCAACATAACCCTAACCCTAGGTCCAATTGGAACCCTAACCGGACCTCTACACCTCGCCCTCAATATAACCCTAACCCTAGGTCCAATTTGAACCCTAACCGGACCTCTACACCTCGCCCTCAACATAACCCTAACCCGAGTTCCAATCGGAACCCTAAGCGGATCTCTAACCTTAGCGTTCAACATATCACTAACCCTAGGTTCAATCGGAACCCTAAACGGATATCTAACCCTAGCCCTCAACATAACCCTAACCCTAGGTCCAATCGGAACCCTAAACGGATATCTAACCCTAGCCCTCAACATAACCCTAACCCTAGGTTCAATCGGAACCCTAACCGGATTTCTAACCCTAGCCCTCAACATAACCCTAACCCTAGTTCCAATCGGAACCCTAACAGGATCTCTACCCCAGCCCTCAACATAACCCTAACCCTAGGTCCAATCAGAACCCTAACCGGATCTCTACCCCTCGCCCTCAACATAACCCTAACCCGAGGTCCAATCGGAACCCTAACCGGATATATAACACTATCCCTCAACACAACCATAACCCCAGGTCCAATCAGAACCCTAACCGGATCTCTACCCCTCGCCCTCAACATAACCCTAAACCTTGGTCCAATCGGAACCCTAACCGGATATATAACACTAGCCCTCAACATAACCCTAACCCTAGGTCCAATCGGAACCCTAACCGGATCTCTAACCCTAGCCCACAACATAACCCTAACACTAGGTCCAATCGGAACCCTAACCGGATATATAACACTAGCCCTCAACATAACCCTAACCCTAGGTAAAAATCGGAACCCTAACCGGATCTCTAACCCTAGCTCTCAACATAACCCTAACCCTAGGTCCAATCGGAACCCTAACGGGATCTCTAACCCTAGCCCTCAACATAACCCTAACCCTAGGTCCAATCGGAACCCTAACCGGATCTCTAACCCTAGCCCTCAACATAACCCTAACCCTAGGTCCAATCGGAACCCTAACCGGATCTCTAACCCTAGCCCACAACATAACCCTAACACTAGGTGCAATCGGAACCCTAACCGGATATATAACACTAGCCCTCAACATAACCCTAACCCTAGGTAAAAATCGGAACCCTAACCGGATCTCTAAACCTAGCTCTCAACATAACCCTAACCCTAGGTCCAATCGGAACCCTAACCGGATCTCTAACCCTAGCCCTCAACATAACCCTAACCCTAGGTCCAATCGGAACCCTAACCGGATCTCTAACCCTAGCCCACAACATAACCCTAACACTAGGTCCAATCGAAACCCTAACCGGATATATAACACTAGCCCTCAACATAACCCTAACCCTAGGTAAAAATCGGAACCCTAACCGGATCTCTAACCCTAGCTCTCAACATAACCCTAACCCTAGGTCCAATCGGAACCCTAACCGGATCTCTAACCCTAGCCCTCAACATAACCCTAACCCTAGGTCCAATCGGAACCCTAACCGGATCTCTAACCCTAGCCCACAACATAACCCTAACACTAGGTCCAATCGGAACCCTAACCGGATCTGTATACCTAGCCCTCAACATAAACCTAACCCTAGGTCCAATCGGAACCCTTACCGGATTTCTAACCATAGCCTTCAACATAACCCTAACCCTAGGTCCAATCGGAACCGTAACCGGATCTGTGTACCTAGCCCTCAACATAACCCTAACCCTAGGTCCAATCGGAACCCTAACCGGATCTCTAACCCTAGCCGTCAACATAACCCTAACACTAGGTCCAATCGGAACCCTAACCGGAACTCTAACCCTAGCCCTCAAAATAACCCTAACCCTAGGTCCAATAGGAACCCTAAGTGGATCTCTAACCCTAGCGCTCAACATATCACTAACTCTAGGTCCAATCGGAACCCTAAATGGATATCTAACCCTAGCCATCAACATAACCCTAACCCTAGGTCCAATCGGAACCCTAAACGGATATCTAAACCTATCCCTCAACATAACCCTAACCCTAGGTCCAATCGGAACCCTAACCGGATCTCTAACCCTCGCCCTCAACATAACACTAACCCTAGTTTCAATCGGAACCCTAAACGGATATCTAACCCTAGCCCTCAACATAACCCTAACCCTAGGTCCAATCGGAACCCTAACCGGATCTCTAACCCTCGCCCACAACATAACCCTAACCCTAGGTCCAATCAGAACCCTAACCGGATCTCTAACCCTAGCCTTCAACATAACCCTAACCCTAGGTCCAATCGGAACCCTAACCGGATCTGTATACCTATCCCTCAACATAACCCTAACCCTAGGTCCAATCGGAACCCAAACCGGATCTGTATACCTAGCCCTCAACATAACCCTAACCCTAGGTCCAATCGGAACCCTAACCAGATCTCTAACCCTAGCCCTCAACATAACCCTAACCCTAGGGCCAATCGGAACCCTAACCGGATTTCTAACCCTAGCCTTCAACATAACCCTAACCCTAGGTCCAATCGGAACCCTAACCGGATCCGTATACCTAGCCCTCAACATAACCCTAACCCTAGGTCCAATCGGAACCCTAACCGGATCTCTAAACCTAGCCCTCAACATAACCCTAACCCTAGGTCCAATCGGAACCCTAACCGCATCTCTAACCCTAGCCCTCAACATAACCCTAACCCTAGGTACAATGGGAACCCTAACCGGAACTCTAACCCTAGCCCTCAAAATAACCCTAACCCTAGGTCCAATCGGAACCCTAAGCGGATTTCTAACCCTAGCCCTCAACATAACCCTAACCCGAGGTCCAATCGGAACCCTAACCGGATCTCTACTCCTCGCCCTCAACATAACCCTAAACCTTGGTCCATACGGAACCCTAACCGGATATATAACACTAGCCCTCAACATAACCCTAACCCTAGGTAAAAATCGAAACCCTAACCGGATCTCTAACCCTAGCTCTCAACATAACCCTAACCCTAGGTCCAAATCGGAACCCTAACCGGATCTCTAACCCTAGCCCTCAACATAACCCTAACCCTAGGTCCAATCGGAACAGTAAACGGATATCTAAACCTAGCCCTCAACATAACCCTAACCCTTGGTCCAATTGGAACCCTAACCAGATCTCTAACCCTGGCCCTCAACATAACCCTAATCCTAGGTCCAATCGGAACCCTAACCGGATCTCTAACCCTAGCCCACAACATAACCCTAACCCTAGGTCCAATCGGAACCCTAACCGGATCTGTATACCTAGCCCTCAACATAACCCTAACCCTAGGTCCAATCGGAACCCTAAACGGATCTGTATACCTAGCCCTCAACATAACCCTAACCCTAGGTCCAATCGGAACCCTTACCGGATTTCTAACCATAGCCTTCAACATAACCCTAACCCTAGGTCCAATCGGAACCCTAACCGGATCTGTGTACCTAGCCCTCAACATAACCCTAACCCTAGGTCCAATCGGAACCCTAACCGGATCTCTAACCCTAGCCCTCCACATAACCCTAACACTAGGTCCAATCGGAACCCTAACCGGAACTCTAACCCTAGCCCTCAAAATAACCCTAAACCTAGGTCCAATCGGAACCCTAAGCGGATCTCTAACCCTAGCGGTCAACATATCACTAACTCTAGGTCCAATCGGAACCCTAAATGGATATCTAACCCTAGCCCTCAACATAACCCTAACCCTAGGTCCAATCGGAACCCTAACGGATATCTAACCCTATCCCTCAACATAACCCTAACCCTAGGTCCAAACGGAACCCTAACCGGATCTCTAAACCTCTCCCTCAACATAACACTAACCCTAGGTCCAATCGGAACCCTAAACGGATATCTAACCCTAGCCCTCAACATAACCCTAACCCTAGGTCCAATCGGAACCCTAACCGCATCTCTAACCCTCGCCCTCAACATAACCCTAACCCTAGGTCCAATCGGAAACCTAACCGGATCTCTAACCCTCGCCCTCAACATAACCCCAATCCTAGGTCCAATCGGAACCCTAACCGGATCTCTAACCCTCGCCCTCAACATAACACTAATCCTAGGTCCAATCGGAACCCTAACCGGATCTCTAACCCTAGCCCTCAAAATAACCCTAACCCTAGGTCCAATCGGAACCCTAACGGGGTATCTAACCCCAGTCCTCAACATAACCCTAACCCTAGGTCCAATCGGAACCCTAACAGGATCTCTACCATAGCCCTCAACATAACCCTAACCCTAGGTCCAATTGGAACACTAACCGGACCTCTACACCTCGCCCTCAACATAACCCTAACCCTAGGTCCAACTGGAACCCTAACCGGATATCTAACACTAGCCCTCAACATAACCCTAACCCTAGGTCCAATCGGAACCCTAACCGGATCTCTATCCCTAGCTCTCAACATAACCCTAACCCTAGGTCTAATCGGAACCCTAACCGGATCTCTAACCCTAGACCTCAACATAACCCTAACCCTAGGTCCAATCGGAACCCTAACCGGATCTCTAACCCTAGCCCTCAACATAACCCTAACCCTAGGTCCAATCGTTACCCTAACAGGATTTCTAACCCTAGCCTTCAACATAACCCTAACCCTAGGTCCAATCGGAACCCTAACCGGATCTGTATACCTATCCCTCAACATAACCCTAACCCTAGGTCCAATCGGAACCCTAACCAGAACTCTAACCCTAGCCCTCAACATAACCCTAACCCTAGGTCCAATCGGAACCCTAACCGGATTTCTAACCCTAGCCTTCAACATAACCCTAACCCTAGGTACAATCGGAACCCTAACCGGATCTCTATACCTAGCCCTCAACTTAACCCTAACCCTAGGTCCATTCGGAACCCTAACCAGATCTCTAACACTAGCCCTCAACATAACCCTAACCCTAGGTCCAATCGAAACCCTAACCGGATCTCTAAACCTAGCCCTCAACATAACCCTAACCCTAGGTCCAATCGGAACCCTAACCGGATCTCTAACCCTAGCCCTCAACATAACCCTAACCCTAGGTACAATGGGAACCCTACCGGATCTCTAACGCTAGCCCTAAACATAACCCTAACGCTAGGTCCAATCGGAACCTTAACCGGATCTGTATACCTATCCCTCAACATAACCCAAACACTTGGTCCAATCGGAACCCTAACCGGATCTCTAACCCTAGCCCTCAACATAACCCTAACGCAAGGTCCAATCGGAACCCTAACCGGATCTCTAACCCTAGCCCTCAACATAACCCTAACCCTAGGTCCAATCGGAACCCTAACCGGATCTCTAACCCTAGCCCTCAACATAACCCTAACCCTAGGTCCAATCAAAACACTAACTGGATCTCTAACCCTAGACCTCAACATAACCCTAACCCTAGATCCAATCGGAACCCTAACCGGATCTCTAACCCTAGCTCTCAACATAACCCTAACCCTAGGTCCAATCGGAACCCTAACCGGATCTGTATACCTATCCCTCAACATAACCCTAACCCTAGGTCCAATCGGAACCCTAACCAGAACTCTAACCCTAGCCCTCAACATAACCCTAACCCTAGGTCCAATCGGAACCCTAACCGGATTTCTAACCCTAGCCTTCAACATAACCCTAACCCTAGGTACAATCGGAACCCTAACCGGATCTCTATACCTAGCCCTCAACTTAACCCTAACCCTAGGTCCATTCGGAACCCTAACCAGATCTCTAACACTAGCCCTCAACATAACCCTAACCCTAGGTCCAATCGAAACCCTAACCGGATCTCTAAACCTAGCCCTCAACATAACCCTAACCCTAGGTCCAATCGGAACCCTAACCGGATCTCTAACCCTAGCCCTCAACATAACCCTAACCCTAGGTACAATGGGAACCCTACCGGATCTCTAACGCTAGCCCTAAACATAACCCTAACGCTAGGTCCAATCGGAACCTTAACCGGATCTGTATACCTATCCCTCAACATAACCCAAACACTTGGTCCAATCGGAACCCTAACCGGATCTCTAACCCTAGCCCTCAACATAACCCTAACGCAAGGTCCAATCGGAACCCTAACCGGATCTCTAACCCTAGCCCTCAACATAACCCTAACCCTAGGTCCAATCGGAACCCTAACCGGATCTCTAACCCTAGCCCTCAACATAACCCTAACCCTAGGTCCAATCAAAACACTAACTGGATCTCTAACCCTAGACCTCAACATAACCCTAACCCTAGATCCAATCGGAACCCTAACCGGATCTCTAACCCTAGCTCTCAACATAACCCTAACCCTAGGTCCAATCAGAACCCTAACCGGATCTCTAACCCTAGCCCTCAACATAACCCTAACCCTAGGTCCAATCGGAACCCTAACAGGATCTCTACCCAGCCCTCAACATAACCCTAACCCTAGGTCCAATTGGAACCCTAACCGGACCTCTACACCTCGCCCTCAACATAACCCTAACCCTAGGTCCAATCGGAACCCTAACCGGATATCTAACACTAGCCCTCAACATAACCCTAACCCTAGGTCCAATCAAAACCCTAACTGGATCTCTAACCCTAGCCCTTAACATAACTATAACCCTAGGTTCAATCGGAACCCTAACCGGATCTCTATCCCTAGCCCTCAACATAACCCTAACCCTAGGTCCAATCGGAAGAGTAAACGGATATCTAACCCTAGCCCTCAACATAACCCAAATCCTAGGTCCAATCGGAACCCTAACCGGATCTCTACACCACGCACTCAAGATAACCCTAACCCTACGTCTAATCGGAACCCTAACCGGTTCTCTACCCCTCGCCATCAACATAACCCTAACCCTAGGTCCAATCGGAACCGTAACCGGATCTCTAACCTTAGCCCTCAACACAACACTAACCCTAGGTCCAATCGGAACCCTAACCGGATCCCTAAACCTAGCCCTCAACATAACCCTAACCCTAGGTCCAATCGGAACCCTAACCGGATCTCTACCCCTTGCCCTCAACATAACCCTAACCCTAGGTCCAATCGGAACCCTAACCGGATATCTAACACTAGCCCTCAACATAACCCTAACCCAAGGTCCAATCGGAACCCTAACCGGATCTCTATCCCTAGCTCTCAACATAACCCTAACCCTAGGGCCAATCGGAACCCTAACCGGATCTCTAACCCTGGCCCTCAACATAACCCTAACCCTAGGTCCAATCGGAACCCTAACCGGATTTCTAACCCTAGCCTTCAACATAACTCTAACCCTAGGTCCAATCGGAACCCTAACCGGATATCTAACCCTACCCTTCAACATAACCCTAACCCTAGGTCCAATCGGAACCCTAACCGGATTTCTAACCCTAGCCTTCAACATAACCCTAACCCTAGGTCCAATCGGAACTCTAACCGGATCTCTAACCCTAGCCCACAACATAACCCTAACCCTAGGTCCAATCGGAACCCTAACCGGATCTGTGTACCTAGCCCTCAACATAACCCAACCCCTAGGTCCAATCGGAACCCCAACCGGTCTCTAACCCTACCCCTCAACATAACCCTAACCCTAGGTCCAATCGGAAGCCTAACCGGATCTCTAACCCTAGCCCTCAACGTAACCCTAACCCTAGGTCCAATCGGAACCCTAACCGTATCTCTAACCCTAGCCCTCAACATAACCCTTACCCTAGGTCCAATCAAAACACTAACTGGATCTCTAACCCTAGCCCTCAACGTAAGCCTAACCCTAGGTCCAATCGGAACCCTAACCGGATCTCTAACCCTAGCTCTCAACATAACCCTAACCCTAGGTCCAATCAGAACCCTAACCGGATCTCTAACCCTATCCCTCAACATAACCCTAAACCTAGGTCCAATCGGAACCCTAACCGGATTTCTAACCCTAGCCTTCAACATAACCCTAACCCTAGGTCCAATCGGAACCCTAACCGGATCTGTATACCTAGCCCTCAACATAACCCTAACCCTAAGTCCAATCGGAACCCTAACCGCATCTCTAACCCTAGCCCTCAACATAACCCTAACCCTAGGTACAATGGGAACCCTAACCGGATCTCTAACCGAATCCCTCAACATAACCCTAAACCTAGGTCCAATCGGAACCCTAACCGGATTTCTAACCCTAGCCTTCAACATAACCCTAACCCTAGGTCCAATCGGAACCCTAACGGGATCTGTATACCTAGCCCTCAACATAACCCTAACCCTAGGTCCAAATCGGAACCCTAACCGGATCTCTAACCCTAGCCCTCAACATAACCCTAACCCTAGGTCCAATCGGAACAGTAAACGGATATCTAAACCTAGCCCTCAACATAACCCTAACCCTTGGTCCAATTGGAACCCTAACCAGATCTCTAACCCTGGCCCTCAACATAACCCTAATCCTAGTTCCAATCGGAACCCTAACCGGATCTCTAACCCTAGCCCACAACATAACCCTAACCCTAGGTCCAATCGGAACCCTAACCGGATCTGTATACCTAGCCCTCAACATAACCCTAACCCTAGGTCCAATCGGAACCCTAAACGGATCTGTATACCTAGCCCTCAACATAACCCTAACCCTAGGTCCAATCGGAACCCTTACCGGATTTCTAACCATAGCCTTCAACATAACCCTAACCCTAGGTCCAATCGGAACCCTAACCGGATCTGTGTACCTAGCCCTCAACATAACCCTAACCCTAGGTCCAATCGGAACCCTAACCGGATCTCTAACCCTAGCCCTCAACATAACCCTAACACTAGGTCCAATCGGAACCCTAACCGGAACTCTAACCCTAGCCCTCAAAATAACCCTAAACCTAGGTCCAATCGGAACCCTAAGCGGATCTCTAACCCTAGCGGTCAACATATCACTAACTCTAGGTCCAATCGGAACCCTAAATGGATATCTAACCCTAGCCCTCAACATAACCCTAACCCTAGGTCCAATCGGAACCCTAACGGATATCTAACCCTATCCCTCAACATAACCCTAAACCTAGGTCCAAACGGAACCCTAACCGGATCTCTAAACCTCTCCCTCAACATAACACTAACCCTAGGTCCTATCGGAACCCTAAACGGATATCTAACCCTAGCCCTCAACATAACCCTAACCCTAGGTCCAATCGGAACCCTAACCGCATCTCTAACCCTCGCCCTCAACATAACCCTAACCCTAGGTCCAATCGGAAACCTAACCGGATCTCTAACCCTCGCCCTCAACATAACCCCAATCCTAGGTCCAATCGGAACCCTAACCGGATCTCTAACCCTCGCCCTCAACATAACACTAATCCTAGGTCCAATCGGAACCCTAACCGGATCTCTAACCCTAGCCTTCAAAATAACCCTAACCCTAGGTCCAATCGGAACCCTAACGGGGTATCTAACCCCAGTCCTCAACATAACCCTAACCCTAGGTCCAATCGGAACCCTAACAGGATCTCTACCATAGCCCTCAACATAACCCTAACCCTAGGTTCAATTGGAACACTAACCGGACCTCTACACCTCACCCTCAACATAACCCTAACCCTAGGTCCAACTGGAACCCTAACCGGATATCTAACACTAGCCCTCAACATAACCCTAACCCTAGGTCCAATCGGAACCCTAACCGGATCTCTATCCCTAGCTCTCAACATAACCCTAACCCTAGGTCTAATCGGAACCCTAACCGGATCTCTAACCCTAGCCCTCAACATAACCCTAACCCTAGGTCCAATCGTTACCCTAACAGGATTTCTAACCCTAGCCTTCAACATAACCCTAACCCTAGGTCCAATCGGAACCCTAACCGGATCTGTATACCTATCCCTCAACATAACCCTAACCCTAGGTCCAATCGGAACCCTAACCAGAACTCTAACCCTAGCCCTCAACATAACCCTAACCCTAGGTCCAATCGGAACCTTAACCGGATTTCTAACCCTAGCCTTCAACATAACCCTAACCCTAGGTACAATCGGAACCCTAACCGGATCTCTATACCTAGCCCTCAACATAACCCTAACCCTAGGTCCATTCGGAACCCTAACCAGATCTCTAACACTAGCCCTCAACATAACCCTAACCCTAGGTCCAATCGAAACCCTAACCGGATCTCTAAACCTAGCCCTCAACATAACCCTAACCCTAGGTCCAATCGGAACCCTAACCGGATCTCTAACCCTAGCCCTCAACATAACCCTAACCCTAGGTACAATGGGAACCCTACCGGATCTCTAACGCTAGCCCTAAACATAACCCTAACGCTAGGTCCAATCGGAACCTTAACCGGATCTGTATACCTATCCCTCAACATAACCCAAACACTTGGTCCAATCGGAACCCTAACCGGATCTCTAACCCTAGCCCTCAACATAACCCTAACGCTAGGTCCAATCGGAACCCTAACCGGATCTCTAACCCTAGCCCTCAACATAACCCTAACCCTAGGTCCAATCGGAACCCTAACCGGATCTCTAACCCTAGCCCTCAACATAACCCTAACCCTAGGTCCAATCAAAACACTAACTGGATCTCTAACCCTAGACCTCAACATAACCCTAACCCTAGATCCAATCGGAACCCTAACCGGATCTCTAACCCTAGCTCTCAACATAACCCTAACCCTAGGTCCAATCAGAACCCTAACCGGATCTCTAACCCTAGCCCTCAACATAACCCTAACCCTAGGTCCAATCGGAACCCTAACAGGATCTCTACCCAGCCCTCAACATAACCCTAACCCTAGGTCCAATTGGAACCCTAACCGGACCTCTACACCTCGCCCTCAACATAACCCTAACCCTAGGTCCAATCGGAACCCTAACCGGATATCTAACACTAGCCCTCAACATAACCCTAACCCTAGGTCCAATCAAAACCCTAACTGGATCTCTAACCCTAGCCCTTAACATAACTATAACCCTAGGTTCAATCGGAACCCTAACCGGATCTCTAACCCTAGCCCTCAACATAACCCTAACCCTAGGTCCAATCGGAAGAGTAAACGGATATCTAACCCTAGCCCTCAACATAACCCTAATCCTAGGTCCAATCGGAACCCTAACCGGATCTCTACACCACGCACTCAAGATAACCCTAACCCTACGTCTAATCGGAACCCTAACCGGTTCTCTACCCCTCGCCATCAACATAACCCTAACCCTAGGTCCAATCGGAACCGTAACCGGATCTCTAACCTTAGCCCTCAACACAACACTAACCCTAGGTCCAATCGGAACCCTAACCGGATATATAACACTAGCCCTCAACATAACCCTAACCCTAGGTAAAAATCGGAACCCTAACCGGATCTCTAACCCTAGCTCTCAACATAACCCTAACCCTAGGTCCAATCGGAACCCTAACGGGATCTCTAACCCTAGCCCTCAACATAACCCTAACCCTAGGTCCAATCGGAACCCTAACCGGATCTCTAACCCTAGCCCTCAACATAGCCCTAACCCTAGGTCCAATCGGAACCCTAACCGGATCTCTAACCCTAGCCCTCAACATAACCCTAACACTAGGTGCAATCGGAACCCTAACCGGATATATAACACTAGCCCTCAACATAACCCTAACCCTAGGTAAAAATCGGAACCCTAACCGGATCTCTAACCCTAGCTCTCAACATAACCCTAACCCTAGGTCCAATCGGAACCCTAACCGGGTCTCTAACCCTAGCCCTCAACATAACCCTAACCCTAGGTCCAATCGGAACCCTAACCGGATCTCTAACCCTAGCCCACAACATAACCCTAACACTAGGTCCAATCGAAACCCTAACCGGATATATAACACTAGCCCTCAACATAACCCTAACCCTAGGTAAAAATCGGAACCCTAACCGGATCTCTAACCCTAGCTCTCAACATAACCCTAACCCTAGGTCCAATCGGAACCCTAACCGGATCTCTAACCCTAGCCCTCAACATAACCCTAACCCTAGGTCCAATCGGAACCCTAACCGGATCTCTAACCCTAGCCCACAACATAACCCTAACACTAGGTCCAATCGGAACCCTAACCGGATCTGTATACCTAGCCCTCAACATAAACCTAACCCTAGGTCCAATCGGAACCCTTACCGGATTTCTAACCATAGCCTTCAACATAACCCTAACCCTAGGTCCAATCGGAACCGTAACCGGATCTGTGTACCTAGCCCTCAACATAACCCTAACCCTAGGTCCAATCGGAACCCTAACCGGATCTCTAACCCTAGCCGTCAACATAACCCTAACACTAGGTCCAATCGGAACCCTAACCGGAACTCTAACCCTAGCCCTCAAAATAACCCTAACCCTAGGTCCAATCGGAACCCTAAGTGGATCTCTAACCCTAGCGCTCAACATATCACTAACTCTAGGTCCAATCGGAACCCTAAATGGATATCTAACCCTAGCCATCAACATAACCCTAACCCTAGGTCCAATCGGAACCCTAAACGGATATCTAAACCTATCCCTCAACATAACCCTAACCCTAGGTCCAATCGGAACCCTAACCGGATCTCTAACCCTCGCCCTCAACATAACACTAACCCTAGTTTCAATCGGAACCCTAAACGGATATCTAACCCTAGCCCTCAACATAACCCTAACCCTAGGTCCAATCGGAACCCTAACCGGATCTCTAACCCTCGCCCACAACATAACCCTAACCCTAGGTCCAATCAGAACCCTAACCGGATCTCTAACCCTAGCCTTCAACATAACCCTAACCCTAGGTCCAATCGGAACCCTAACCGGATCTGTATACCTATCCCTCAACATAACCCTAACCCTAGGTCCAATCGGAACCCAAACCGGATCTGTATACCTAGCCCTCAACATAACCCTAACCCTAGGTCCAATCGGAACCCTAACCAGATCTCTAACCCTAGCCCTCAACATAACCCTAACCCTAGGGCCAATCGGAACCCTAACCGGATTTCTAACCCTAGCCTTCAACATAACCCTAACCCTAGGTCCAATCGGAACCCTAACCGGATCCGTATACCTAGCCCTCAACATAACCCTAACCCTAGGTCCAATCGGAACCCTAACCGGATCTCTAAACCTAGCCCTCAACATAACCCTAACCCTAGGTCCAATCGGAACCCTAACCGCATCTCTAACCCTAGCCCTCAACATAACCCTAACCCTAGGTACAATGGGAACCCTAACCGGAACTCTAACCCTAGCCCTCAAAATAACCCTAACCCTAGGTCCAATCGGAACCCGAAGCGGATTTCTAACCCTAGCCCTCAACATAACCCTAACCCTAGGTCCAATCGGAACCCTAAGCGGATCTCTAACCTTAGCGTTCAACATATCACTAACCCTAGGTTCAATCGGAACTCTAAAGGGATATCTAACCCTAGCCCTCAACATAACCCTAACCCTAGGTCCAATCAGAACCCTAAACGGATCTCTACCCCTCGCCCTCAACATAACCCTAACCCGAGGTCCAATCGGAACCCTAACCGGATCTCTACTCCTCGCCCTCAACATAACCCTAAACCTTGGTCCATACGGAACCCTAACCGGATATATAACACTAGCCCTCAACATAACCCTAACCCTAGGTAAAAATCGAAACCCTAACCGGAACTCTAACCCTAGCTCTCAACATAACCCTAACCCTAGGTCCAAATCGGAACCCTAACCGGATCTCTAACCCTAGCCCTCAACATAACCCTAACCCTAGGTCCAATCGGAACAGTAAACGGATATCTAAACCTAGCCCTCAACATAACCCTAACCCTTGGTCCAATTGGAACCCTAACCAGATCTCTAACCCTGGCCCTCAACATAACCCTAATCCTAGGTCCAATCGGAACCCTAACCGGATCTCTAACCCTAGCCCACAACATAACCCTAACCCTAGGTCCAATCGGAACCCTAACCGGATCTGTATACCTAGCCCTCAACATAACCCTAACCCTAGGTCCAATCGGAACCCTAAACGGATCTGTATACCTAGCCCTCAACATAACCCTAACCCTAGGTCCAATCGGAACCCTTACCGGATTTCTAACCATAGCCTTCAACATAACCCTAACCCTAGGTCCAATCGGAACCCTAACCGGATCTGTGTACCTAGCCCTCAACATAACCCTAACCCTAGGTCCAATCGGAACCCTAACCGGATCTCTAACCCTAGCCCTCAACATAACCCTAACACTAGGTCCAATCGGAACCCTAACCGGAACTCTAACCCTAGCCCTCAAAATAACCCTAAACCTAGGTCCAATCGGAACCCTAAGCGGATCTCTAACCCTAGCGGTCAACATATCACTAACTCTAGGTCCAATCGGAACCCTAAATGGATATCTAACCCTAGCCCTCAACATAACCCTAACCCTAGGTCCAATCGGAACCCTAACGGATATCTAACCCTATCCCTCAACATAACCCTAACCCTAGGTCCAAACGGAACCCTAACCGGATCTCTAAACCTCTCCCTCAACATAACACTAACCCTAGGTCCAATCGGAACCCTAAACGGATATCTAACCCTAGCCCTCAACATAACCCTAACCCTAGGTCCAATCGGAACCCTAACCGCATCTCTAACCCTCGCCCTCAACATAACCCTAACCCTAGGTCCAATCGGAAACCTAACCGGATCTCTAACCCTCGCCCTCAACATAACCCCAATCCTAGGTCCAATCGGAACCCTAACCGGATCTCTAACCCTCGCCCTCAACATAACACTAATCCTAGGTCCAATCGGAACCCTAACCGGATCTCTAACCCTAGCCCTCAAAATAACCCTAACCCTAGTTCCAATCGGAACCCTAACGGAGTATCTAACCCCAGTCCTCAACATAACCCTAACCCTAGGTCCAATCGGAACCCTAACAGGATCTCTACCATAGCCCTCAACATAACCCTAACCCTAGGTCCAATTGGAACACTAACCGGACCTCTACACCTCGCCCTCAACATAACCCTAACCCTAGGTCCAACTGGAACCCTAACCGGATATCTAACACTAGCCCTCAACATAACCCTAACCCTAGGTCCAATCGGAACCCTAACCGGATCTCTATCCCTAGCTCTCAACATAACCCTAACCCTAGGTCTAATCGGAACCCTAACCGGATCTCTAACCCTAGACCTCAACATAACCCTAACCCTAGGTCCAATCGGAACCCTAACCGGATCTCTAACCCTAGCCCTCAACATAACCCTAACCCTAGGTCCAATCGTTACCCTAACAGGATTTCTAACCCTAGCCTTCAACATAACCCTAACCCTAGGTCCAATCGGAACCCTAACCGGATCTGTATACCTATCCCTCAACATAACCCTAACCCTAGGTCCAATCGAAACCCTAACCAGAACTCTAACCCTAGCCCTCAACATAACCCTAACCCTAGGTCCAATCGGAACCCTAACCGGATTTCTAACCCTAGCCTTCAACATAACCCTAACCCTAGGTACAATCGGAACCCTAACCGGATCTCTATACCTAGCCCTCAACTTAACCCTAACCCTAGGTCCATTCGGAACCCTAACCAGATCTCTAACACTAGCCCTCAACATAACCCTAACCCTAGGTCCAATCGAAACCCTAACCGGATCTCTAAACCTAGCCCTCAACATAACCCTAACCCTAGGTCCAATCGGAACCCTAACCGGATCTCTAACCCTAGCCCTCAACATAACCCTAACCCTAGGTACAATGGGAACCCTACCGGATCTCTAACGCTAGCCCTAAACATAACCCTAACGCTAGGTCCAATCGGAACCTTAACCGGATCTGTATACCTATCCCTCAACATAACCCAAACACTTGGTCCAATCGGAACCCTAACCGGATCTCTAACCCTAGCCCTCAACATAACCCTAACGCAAGGTCCAATCGGAACCCTAACCGGATCTCTAACCCTAGCCCTCAACATAACCCTAACCCTAGGTCCAATCGGAACCCTAACCGGATCTCTAACCCTAGCCCTCAACATAACCCTAACCCTAGGTCCAATCAAAACACTAACTGGATCTCTAACCCTAGACCTCAACATAACCCTAACCCTAGATCCAATCGGAACCCTAACCGGATCTCTAACCCTAGCTCTCAACATAACCCTAACCCTAGGTCCAATCAGAACCCTAACCGGATCTCTAACCCTAGCCCTCAACATAACCCTAACCCTAGGTCCAATCGGAACCCTAACAGGATCTCTACCCAGCCCTCAACATAACCCTAACCCTAGGTCCAATTGGAACCCTAACCGGACCTCTACACCTCGCCCTCAACATAACCCTAACCCTAGGTCCAATCGGAACCCTAACCGGATATCTAACACTAGCCCTCAACATAACCCTAACCCTAGGTCCAATCAAAACCCTAACTGGATCTCTAACCCTAGCCCTTAACATAACTATAACCCTAGGTTCAATCGGAACCCTAACCGGATCTCTAACCCTAGCCCTCAACATAACCCTAACCCTAGGTCCAATCGGAAGAGTAAACGGATATCTAACCCTAGCCCTCAACATAACCCTAATCCTAGGTCCAATCGGAACCCTAACCGGATCTCTACACCACGCACTCAAGATAACCCTAACCCTACGTCTAATCGGAACCCTAACCGGTTCTCTACCCCTCGCCATCAACATAACCCTAACCCTAGGTCCAATCGGAACCGTAACCGGATCTCTAACCTTAGCCCTCAACACAACACTAACCCTAGGTCCAATCGGAACCCTAACCGGATCCCTAAACCTAGCCCTCAACATAACCCTAACCCTAGGTCCAATCGGAACCCTAACCGGATCTCTACCCCTTGCCCTCAACATAACCCTAACCCTAGGTCCAATCGGAACCCTAACCGGATATCTAACACTAGCCCTCAACATAACCCTAACCCAAGGTCCAATCGGAACCCTAACCGGATCTCTATCCCTAGCTCTCAACATAACCCTAACCCTAGGGCCAATCGGAACCCTAACCGGATCTCTAACCCTGGCCCTCAACATAACCCTAACCCTAGGTCCAATCGGAACCCTAACCGGATTTCTAACCCTAGCCTTCAACATAACTCTAACCCTAGGTCCAATCGGAACCCTAACCGGATATCTAACCCTACCCTTCAACATAACCCTAACCCTAGGTCCAATCGGAACCCTAACCGGATTTCTAACCCTAGCCTTCAACATAACCCTAACCCTAGGTCCAATCGGAACTCTAACCGGATCTCTAACCCTAGCCCACAACATAACCCTAACCCTAGGTCCAATCGGAACCCTAACCGGATCTGTGTACCTAGCCCTCAACATAACCCTACCCCTAGGTCCAATCGGAACCCCAACCGGTCTCTAACCCTACCCCTCAACATAACCCTAACCCTAGGTCCAATCGGAAGCCTAACCGGATCTCTAACCCTAGCCCTCAACGTAACCCTAACCCTAGGTCCAATCGGAACCCTAACCGTATCTCTAACCCTAGCCCTCAACATAACCCTTACCCTAGGTCCAATCAAAACACTAACTGGATCTCTAACCCTAGCCCTCAACGTAAGCCTAACCCTAGGTCCAATCGGAACCCTAACCGGATCTCTAACCCTAGCTCTCAACATAACCCTAACCCTAGGTCCAATCAGAACCCTAACCGGATCTCTAACCCTATCCCTCAACATAACCCTAAACCTAGGTCCAATCGGAACCCTAACCGGATTTCTAACCGTAGCCTTCAACATAACCCTAACCCTAGGTCCAATCGGAACCCTAACCGGATCTGTATACCTAGCCCTCAACATAACCCTAACCCTAGGTCCAATCGGAACCCTAACCGCATCTCTAACCCTAGCCCTCAACATAACCCTAACCCTAGGTACAATGGGAACCCTAACCGGATCTCTAACCGAATCCCTCAACATAACCCTAAACCTAGGTCCAATCGGAACCCTAACCGGATTTCTAACCCTAGCCTTCAACATAACCCTAACCCTAGGTCCAATCGGAACCCTAACGGGATCTGTATACCTAGCCCTCAACATAACCCTAACCCTAGGTCCAAATCGGAACCCTAACCGGATCTCTAACCCTAGCCCTCAACATAACCCTAACCCTAGGTCCAATCGGAACAGTAAACGGATATCTAAACCTAGCCCTCAACATAACCCTAACCCTTGGTCCAATTGGAACCCTAACCAGATCTCTAACCCTGGCCCTCAACATAACCCTAATCCTAGGTCCAATCGGAACCCTAACCGGATCTCTAACCCTAGCCCACAACATAACCCTAACCCTAGGTCCAATCGGAACCCTAACCGGATCTGTATACCTAGCCCTCAACATAACCCTAACCCTAGGTCCAATCGGAACCCTAAACGGATCTGTATACCTAGCCCTCAACATAACCCTAACCCTAGGTCCAATCGGAACCCTTACCGGATTTCTAACCCTAGCCTTCAACATAACCCTAACCCTAGGTCCAATCGGAACCCTAACCGGATCTGTATACCTAGCCCTCAACATAACCCTAACCCTAGGTCCAATCGGAACCCTAACCGCATCTCTAACCCTAGCCCTCAACATAACCCTAACCCTAGGTACAATGGGAACCCTAACCGGATCTCTAACCGAATCCCTCAACATAAACCTAAACCTAGGTCCAATCGGAACCCTAACCGGATTTCTAACCCTAGCCTTCAACATAACCCTAACCCTAGGTCCAATCGGAACCCTAACGGGATCTGTATACCTAGCCCTCAACATAACCCTAACCCTAGGTCCAATCGGAACCCTAACCGCATCTCTAACACTAGCCCTCAACATAACCCTAACCCTAGGTACAATGGGAACCCTAACCGGAACTCTAACCCTAGCCCTCAAAATAACCCTAACCCTAGGTCCAATCGGAACTCTAAGCGGATTTCTAACCCTAGCCCTCAACATAACCCTAACCCTAGGTCCAATCGGAACCCTAAGCGGATCTCTAACCTTAGCGTTCAACATATCACTAACCCTAGGTTCAATCGGAACCCTAAACGGATATCTAACCCTAGCCCTCAACATAACCCTAACCCTAGGTTCAATCGGAACCCTAACCGGATTTCTAACCCTAGCCCTCAACATAACCCTAACCCTAGTTCCAATCGGAACCCTAACAGGATCTCTACCCCAGCCCTCAACATAACCCTAACCCTAGGTCCAATCAGAACCCTAACCGGATCTCTACCCCTCGCCCTCAACATAACCCTAACCCGAGGTCCAATCGGAACCCTAACCGGATCTCTACTCCTCGCCCTCAACATAACCCTAAACCTTGGTCCATACGGAACCCTAACCGGATATATAACACTAGCTCTCAACATAACCCTAACCCTAGGTAAAAATCGGAACCCTAACCGGATCTCTAACCCTAGCTCTCAACATAACCCTAACCCTAGGTCCAATCGGAACCCTAACCGGATCTCTAACCCTAGCCCTCAACATAACTCTAACCCTAGGTCCAATCGGAACAGTAAACGGATATCTAAACCTAGCCCTCAACATAACCCTAACCCTTGGTCCAATTGGAACCCTAACCAGATCTCTAACCCTGGCCCTCAACATAACCCTAATCCTAGGTCCAATCGGAACCCTAACCGGATCTCTAACCCTAGCCCACAACATAACCCTAACCCTAGGTCCAATCGGAACCCTAACCGGATCTGTATACCTAGCCCTCAACATAACCCTAACCCTAGGTCCAATCGGAACCCTAAACGGATCTGTATACCTAGCCCTCAACATAACCCTAACCCTAGGTCCAATCGGAACCCTTACCGGATTTCTAACCATAGCCTTCAACATAACCCTAACCCTAGGTCCAATCGGAACCCTAACCGGATCTGTGTACCTAGCCCTCAACATAACCCTAACCCTAGGTCCAATCGGAAGAGTAAACGGATATCTAACCCTAGCCCTCAACATAACCCTAATCCTAGGTCCAATCGGAACCCTAACCGGATCTCTACACCACGCACTCAAGATAACCCTAACCCTACGTCTAATCGGAACCCTAACCGGTTCTCTACCCCTCGCCATCAACATAACCCTAACCCTAGGTCCAATCGGAACCGTAACCGGATCTCTAACCTTAGCCCTCAACACAACACTAACCCTAGGTCCAATCGGAACCCTAACCGGATCCCTAAACCTAGCCCTCAACATAACCCTAACCCTAGGTCCAATCGGAACCCTAACCGGATCTCTACCCCTTGCCCTCAACATAACCCTAACCCTAGGTCCAATCGGAACAGTAAACGGATATCTAAACCTAGCCCTCAACATAACCCTAACCCTTGGTCCAATTGGAACCCTAACCAGATCTCTAACCCTGGCCCTCAACATAACCCTAATCCTAGGTCCAATCGGAACCCTAACCGGATCTCTAACCCTAGCCCACAACATAACCCTAACCCTAGGTCCAATCGGAACCCTAACCGGATCTGTATACCTAGCCCTCAACATAACCCTAACCCTAGGTCCAATCGGAACCCTAAACGGATCTGTATACCTAGCCCTCAACATAACCCTAACCCTAGGTCCAATCGGAACCCTTACCGGATTTCTAACCATAGCCTTCAACATAACCCTAACCCTAGGTCCAATCGGAACCCTAACCGGATCTGTGTACCTAGCCCTCAACATAACCCTAACCCTAGGTCCAATCGGAACCCTAACCGGATCTCTAACCCTAGCCCTCAACATAACCCTAACACTAGGTCCAATCGGAACCCTAACCGGAACTCTAACCCTAGCCCTCAAAATAACCCTAAACCTAGGTCCAATCGGAACCCTAAGCGGATCTCTAACCCTAGCGGTCAACATATCACTAACTCTAGGTCCAATCGGAACCCTAAATGGATATCTAACCCTAGCCCTCAACATAACCCTAACCCTAGGTCCAATCGGAACCCTAACGGATATCTAACCCTATCCCTCAACATAACCCTAACCCTAGGTCCAAACGGAACCCTAACCGGATCTCTAAACCTCTCCCTCAACATAACACTAACCCTAGGTCTGATCGGAACCCTAAACGGATATCTAACCCTAGCCCTCAACATAACCCTAACCCTAGGTCCAATCGGAACCCTAACCGCATCTCTAACCCTCGCCCTCAACATAACCCTAACCCTAGGTCCAATCGGAAACCTAACCGGATCTCTAACCCTCGCCCTCAACATAACCCCAATCCTAGGTCCAATCGGAACCCTAACCGGATCTCTAACCCTCGCCCTCAACATAACACTAATCCTAGGTCCAATCGGAACCCTAACCGGATCTCTAACCCTAGCCCTCAAAATAACCCTAACCCTAGGTCCAATCGGAACCCTAACGGGGTATCTAACCCCAGTCCTCAACATAACCCTAACCCTAGGTCCAACTGGAACCCTAACCGGATATCTAACACTAGCCCTCAACATAACCCTAACCCTAGGTCCAATCGGAACCCTAACCGGATCTCTATCCCTAGCTCTCAACATAACCCTAACCCTAGGTCTAATCGGAACCCTAACCGGATCTCTAACCCTAGACCTCAACATAACCCTAACCCTAGGTCCAATCGGAACCCTAACCGGATCTCTAACCCTAGCCCTCAACATAACCCTAACCCTAGGTCCAATCGTTACCCTAACAGGATTTCTAACCCTAGCCTTCAACATAACCCTAACCCTAGGTCCAATCGGAACCCTAACCGGATCTGTATACCTATCCCTCAACATAACCCTAACCCTAGGTCCAATCGGAACCCTAACCAGAACTCTAACCCTAGCCCTCAACATAACCCTAACCCTAGGTCCAATCGGAACCCTAACCGGATTTCTAACCCTAGCCTTCAACATAACCCTAACCCTAGGTACAATCGGAACCCTAACCGGATCTCTATACCTAGCCCTCAACTTAACCCTAACCCTAGGTCCATTCGGAACCCTAACCAGATCTCTAACACTAGCCCTCAACATAACCCTAACCCTAGGTCCAATCGAAACCCTAACCGGATCTCTAACCTAGCCCTCAACATAACCCTAACCCTAGGTCCAATCGGAACCCTAACCGGATCTCTAACCCTAGCCCTCAACATAACCCTAACCCTAGGTACAATGGGAACCCTACCGGATCTCTAACGCTAGCCCTAAACATAACCCTAACGCTAGGTCCAATCGGAACCTTAACCGGATCTGTATACCTATCCCTCAACATAACCCAAACACTTGGTCCAATCGGAACCCTAACCGGATCTCTAACCCTAGCCCTCAACATAACCCTAACGCAAGGTCCAATCGGAACCCTAACCGGATCTCTAACCCTAGCCCTCAACATAACCCTAACCCTAGGTCCAATCGGAACCCTAACCGGATCTCTAACCCTAGCCCTCAACATAACCCTAACCCTAGGTCCAATCAAAACACTAACTGGATCTCTAACCCTAGACCTCAACATAACCCTACCCCTAGGTCCAATCGGAACCCTAACCGGATCTCTAACCCTAGCTCTCAACATAACCCTAACCCTAGGTCCAATCAGAACCCTAACCGGATCTCTAACCCTAGCCCTCAACATAACCCTAACCCTAGGTCCAATCGGAACCCTAACAGGATCTCTACCCAGCCCTCAACATAACCCTAACCCTAGGTCCAATTGGAACCCTAACCGGACCTCTACACCTCGCCCTCAACATAACCCTAACCCTAGGTCCAATCGGAACCCTAACCGGATATCTAACACTAGCCCTCAACATAACCCTAACCCTAGGTCCAATCAAAACCCTAACTGGATCTCTAACCCTAGCCCTTAACATAACTATAACCCTAGGTTCAATCGGAACCCTAACCGGATCTCTAACCCTAGCCCTCAACATAACCCTAACCCTAGGTCCAATCGGAAGAGTAAACGGATATCTAACCCTAGCCCTCAACATAACCCTAATCCTAGGTCCAATCGGAACCCTAACCGGATCTCTACACCACGCACTCAAGATAACCCTAACCCTACGTCTAATCGGAACCCTAACCGGTTCTCTACCCCTCGCCATCAACATAACCCTAACCCTAGGTCCAATCGGAACCGTAACCGGATCTCTAACCTTAGCCCTCAACACAACACTAACCCTAGGTCCAATCGGAACCCTAACCGGATCCCTAAACCTAGCCCTCAACATAACCCTAACCCTAGGTCCAATCGGAACCCTAACCGGATCTCTACCCCTTGCCCTCAACATAACCCTAACCCTAGGTCCAATCGGAACCCTAACCGGATATCTAACACTAGCCCTCAACATAACCCTAACCCAAGGTCCAATCGGAACCCTAACCGGATCTCTATCCCTAGCTCTCAACATAACCCTAACCCTAGGGCCAATCGGAACCCTAACCGGATCTCTAACCCTGGCCCTCAACATAACCCTAACCCTAGGTCCAATCGGAACCCTAACCGGATTTCTAACCCTAGCCTTCAACATAACTCTAACCCTAGGTCCAATCGGAACCCTAACCGGATATCTAACCCTACCCTTCAACATAACCCTAACCCTAGGTCCAATCGGAACCCTAACCGGATTTCTAACCCTAGCCTTCAACATAACCCTAACCCTAGGTCCAATCGGAACTCTAACCGGATCTCTAACCCTAGCCCACAACATAACCCTAACCCTAGGTCCAATCGGAACCCTAACCGGATCTGTGTACCTAGCCCTCAACATAACCCTACCCCTAGGTCCAATCGGAACCCCAACCGGATCTCTAACCCTACCCCTCAACATAACCCTAACCCTAGGTCCAATCGGAAGCCTAACCGGATCTCTAACCCTAGCCCTCAACATAACCCTAACCCTAGGTCCAATCGGAACCCTAACCGTATCTCTAACCCTAGCCCTCAACATAACCCTTACCCTAGGTCCAATCAAAACACTAACTGGATCTCTAACCCTAGCCCTCAACGTAAGCCTAACCCTAGGTCCAATCGGAACCCTAACCGGATCTCTAACCCTAGCTCTCAACATAACCCTAACCCTAGGTCCAATCGGAACCCTAACCGGATTTCTAACCCTAGCCTTCAACATAACCCTAACCCTAGGTCCAATCGGAACCCTAACCGGATCTGTATACCTAGCCCTCAACATAACCCTAACCCTAGGTCCAATCGGAACCCTAACCGCATCTCTAACCCTAGCCCTCAACATAACCCTAACCCTAGGTACAATGGGAACCCTAACCGGATCTCTAACCGAATCCCTCAACATAAACCTAAACCTAGGTCCAATCGGAACCCTAACCGGATTTCTAACCCTAGCCTTCAACATAACCCTAACTCTAGGTCCAATCGGAACCCTAACGGGATCTGTATACCTAGCCCTCAACATAACCCTAACCCTAGGTCCAATCGGAACCCTAACCGCATCTCTAACCCTAGCCCTCAACATAACCCTAACCCTAGGTACAATGGGAACCCTAACCGGAATTCTAACCCTAGCCCTCAAAATAACCCTAACCCTAGGTCCAATCGGAACTCTAAGCGGATTTCTAACCCTAGCCCTCAACATAACCCTAACCCGAGGTCCAATCGGAACCCTAAGCGGATCTCTAACCTTAGCGTTCAACATATCACTAACCCTAGGTTCAATCGGAACCCTAAACGGATATCTAACCCTAGCCCTCAACATAACCCTAACCCTAGGTTCAATCGGAACCCTAACCGGATTTCTAACCCTAGCCCTCAACATAACCCTAACCCTAGTTCCAATCGGAACCCTAACAGGATCTCTACCCCAGCCCTCAACATAACCCTAACCCTAGGTCCAATCAGAACCCTAACCGGATCTCTACCCCTCGCCCTCAACATAACCCTAACCCGAGGTCCAATCGGAACCCTAACCGGATCTCTACTCCTCGCCCTCAACATAACCCTAAACCTTGGTCCATACGGAACCCTAACCGGATATATAACACTAGCTCTCAACATAACCCTAACCCTAGGTAAAAATCGGAACCCTAACCGGATCTCTAACCCTAGCTCTCAACATAACCCTAACCCTAGGTCCAATCGGAACCCTAACCGGATCTCTATCCCTAGCTCTCAACATAACCCTAACCCTAGGTCCAATCGGAACCCTAACCGGATCTCTATCCCTAGCTCTCAACATAACCCTAACCCTAGGGCCAATCGGAACCCTAACCGGATCTCTAACCCTGGCCCTCAACATAACCCTAACCCTAGGTCCAATCGGAACCCTAACCGGATTTCTAACCCTAGCCTTCAACATAACTCTAACCCTAGGTCCAATCGGAACCCTAACCGGATATCTAACCCTACCCTTCAACATAACCCTAACCCTAGGTCCAATCGGAACCCTAACCGGATTTCTAACCCTAGCCTTCAACATAACCCTAACCCTAGGTCCAATCGGAACTCTAACCGGATCTCTAACCCTAGCCCACAACATAACCCTAACCCTAGGTCCAATCGGAACCCTAACCGGATCTGTGTACCTAGCCCTCAACATAACCCTACCCCTAGGTCCAATCGGAACCCCAACCGGATCTCTAACCCTACCCCTCAACATAACCCTAACCCTAGGTCCAATCGGAAGCCTAACCGGATCTCTAACCCTAGCCCTCAACATAACCCTAACCCTAGGTCCAATCGGAACCCTAACCGTATCTCTAACCCTAGCCCTCAACATAACCCTTACCCTAGGTCCAATCAAAACACTAACTGGATCTCTAACCCTAGCCCTCAACGTAAGCCTAACCCTAGGTCCAATCGGAACCCTAACCGGATCTCTAACCCTAGCTCTCAACATAACCCTAACCCTAGGTCCAATCAGAACCCTAACCGGATCTCTAACCCTATCCCTCAACATAACCCTAAACCTAGGTCCAATCGGAACCCTAACCGGATTTCTAACCCTAGCCTTCAACATAACCCTAACCCTAGGTCCAATCGGAACCCTAACCGGATCTGTATACCTAGCCCTCAACATAACCCTAACCCTAGGTCCAATCGGAACCCTAACCGCATCTCTAACCCTAGCCCTCAACATAACCCTAACCCTAGGTACAATGGGAACCCTAACCGGATCTCTAACCGAATCCCTCAACATAAACCTAAACCTAGGTCCAATCGGAACCCTAACCGGATTTCTAACCCTAGCCTTCAACATAACCCTAACTCTAGGTCCAATCGGAACCCTAACGGGATCTGTATACCTAGCCCTCAACATAACCCTAACCCTAGGTCCAATCGGAACCCTAACCGCATCTCTAACCCTAGCCCTCAACATAACCCTAACCCTAGGTACAATGGGAACCCTAACCGGAATTCTAACCCTAGCCCTCAAAATAACCCTAACCCTAGGTCCAATCGGAACTCTAAGCGGATTTCTAACCCTAGCCCTCAACATAACCCTAACCCGAGGTCCAATCGGAACCCTAAGCGGATCTCTAACCTTAGCGTTCAACATATCACTAACCCTAGGTTCAATCGGAACCCTAAACGGATATCTAACCCTAGCCCTCAACATAACCCTAACCCTAGGTTCAATCGGAACCCTAACCGGATTTCTAACCCTAGCCCTCAACATAACCCTAACCCTAGTTCCAATCGGAACCCTAACAGGATCTCTACCCCAGCCCTCAACATAACCCTAACCCTAGGTCCAATCAGAACCCTAACCGGATCTCTACCCCTCGCCCTCAACATAACCCTAACCCGAGGTCCAATCGGAACCCTAACCGGATCTCTACTCCTCGCCCTCAACATAACCCTAAACCTTGGTCCATACGGAACCCTAACCGGATATATAACACTAGCTCTCAACATAACCCTAACCCTAGGTAAAAATCGGAACCCTAACCGGATCTCTAACCCTAGCTCTCAACATAACCCTAACCCTAGGTCCAATCGGAACCCTAACCGGATCTCTATCCCTAGCTCTCAACATAACCCTAACCCTAGGTCCAATCGGAACCCTAACCGGATCTCTATCCCTAGCTCTCAACATAACCCTAACCCTAGGGCCAATCGGAACCCTAACCGGATCTCTAACCCTGGCCCTCAACATAACCCTAACCCTAGGTCCAATCGGAACCCTAACCGGATTTCTAACCCTAGCCTTCAACATAACTCTAACCCTAGGTCCAATCGGAACCCTAACCGGATATCTAACCCTACCCTTCAACATAACCCTAACCCTAGGTCCAATCGGAACCCTAACCGGATTTCTAACCCTAGCCTTCAACATAACCCTAACCCTAGGTCCAATCGGAACTCTAACCGGATCTCTAACCCTAGCCCACAACATAACCCTAACCCTAGGTCCAATCGGAACCCTAACCGGATCTGTGTACCTAGCCCTCAACATAACCCTACCCCTAGGTCCAATCGGAACCCCAACCGGATCTCTAACCCTACCCCTCAACATAACCCTAACCCTAGGTCCAATCGGAAGCCTAACCGGATCTCTAACCCTAGCCCTCAACATAACCCTAACCCTAGGTCCAATCGGAACCCTAACCGTATCTCTAACCCTAGCCCTCAACATAACCCTTACCCTAGGTCCAATCAAAACACTAACTGGATCTCTAACCCTAGCCCTCAACGTAAGCCTAACCCTAGGTCCAATCGGAACCCTAACCGGATCTCTAACCCTAGCTCTCAACATAACCCTAACCCTAGGTCCAATCAGAACCCTAACCGGATCTCTAACCCTATCCCTCAACATAACCCTAAACCTAGGTCCAATCGGAACCCTAACCGGATTTCTAACCCTAGCCTTCAACATAACCCTAACCCTAGGTCCAATCGGAACCCTAACCGGATCTGTATACCTAGCCCTCAACATAACCCTAACCCTAGGTCCAATCGGAACCCTAACCGCATCTCTAACCCTAGCCCTCAACATAACCCTAACCCTAGGTACAATGGGAACCCTAACCGGATCTCTAACCGAATCCCTCAACATAAACCTAAACCTAGGTCCAATCGGAACCCTAACCGGATTTCTAACCCTAGCCTTCAACATAACCCTAACTCTAGGTCCAATCGGAACCCTAACGGGATCTGTATACCTAGCCCTCAACATAACCCTAACCCTAGGTCCAATCGGAACCCTAACCGCATCTCTAACCCTAGCCCTCAACATAACCCTAACCCTAGGTACAATGGGAACCCTAACCGGAACTCTAACCCTAGCCCTCAAAATAACCCTAACCCTAGGTCCAATCGGAACTCTAAGCGGATTTCTAACCCTAGCCCTCAACATAACCCTAACCCTAGGTCCAATCGGAACCCTAAGCGGATCTCTAACCTTAGCGTTCAACATATCACTAACCCTAGGTTCAATCGGAACCCTAAACGGATATCTAACCCTAGCCCTCAACATAACCCTAACCCTAGGTTCAATCGGAACCCTAACCGGATTTCTAACCCTAGCCCTCAACATAACCCTAACCCTAGTTCCAATCGGAACCCTAACAGGATCTCTACCCCAGCCCTCAACATAACCCTAACCCTAGGTCCAATCAGAACCCTAACCGGATCTCTACCCCTCGCCCTCAACATAACCCTAACCCGAGGTCCAATCGGAACCCTAACCGGATCTCTACTCCTCGCCCTCAACATAACCCTAAACCTTGGTCCATACGGAACCCTAACCGGATATATAACACTAGCTCTCAACATAACCCTAACCCTAGGTAAAAATCGGAACCCTAACCGGATCTCTAACCCTAGCTCTCAACATAACCCTAACCCTAGGTCCAATCGGAACCCTAACCGGATCTCTAACCCTAGCCCTCAACATAACTCTAACCCTAGGTCCAATCGGAACAGTAAACGGATATCTAAACCTAGCCCTCAACATAACCCTAACCCTTGGTCCAATTGGAACCCTAACCAGATCTCTAACCCTGGCCCTCAACATAACCCTAATCCTAGGTCCAATCGGAACCCTAACCGGATCTCTAACCCTAGCCCACAACATAACCCTAACCCTAGGTCCAATCGGAACCCTAACCGGATCTGTATACCTAGCCCTCAACATAACCCTAACCCTAGGTCCAATCGGAACCCTAAACGGATCTGTATACCTAGCCCTCAACATAACCCTAACCCTAGGTCCAATCGGAACCCTTACCGGATTTCTAACCATAGCCTTCAACATAACCCTAACCCTAGGTCCAATCGGAACCCTAACCGGATCTGTGTACCTAGCCCTCAACATAACCCTAACCCTAGGTCCAATCGGAAGAGTAAACGGATATCTAACCCTAGCCCTCAACATAACCCTAATCCTAGGTCCAATCGGAACCCTAACCGGATCTCTACACCACGCACTCAAGATAACCCTAACCCTACGTCTAATCGGAACCCTAACCGGTTCTCTACCCCTCGCCATCAACATAACCCTAACCCTAGGTCCAATCGGAACCGTAACCGGATCTCTAACCTTAGCCCTCAACACAACACTAACCCTAGGTCCAATCGGAACCCTAACCGGATCCCTAAACCTAGCCCTCAACATAACCCTAACCCTAGGTCCAATCGGAACCCTAACCGGATCTCTACCCCTTGCCCTCAACATAACCCTAACCCTAGGTCCAATCGGAACCCTAACCGGATATCTAACACTAGCCCTCAACATAACCCTAACCCAAGGTCCAATCGGAACCCTAACCGGATCTCTATCCCTAGCTCTCAACATAACCCTAACCCTAGGGCCAATCGGAACCCTAACCGGATCTCTAACCCTGGCCCTCAACATAACCCTAACCCTAGGTCCAATCGGAACCCTAACCGGATTTCTAACCCTAGCCTTCAACATAACTCTAACCCTAGGTCCAATCGGAACCCTAACCGGATATCTAACCCTACCCTTCAACATAACCCTAACCCTAGGTCCAATCGGAACCCTAACCGGATTTCTAACCCTAGCCTTCAACATAACCCTAACCCTAGGTCCAATCGGAACTCTAACCGGATCTCTAACCCTAGCCCACAACATAACCCTAACCCTAGGTCCAATCGGAACCCTAACCGGATCTGTGTACCTAGCCCTCAACATAACCCTACCCCTAGGTCCAATCGGAACCCCAACCGGATCTCTAACCCTACCCCTCAACATAACCCTAACCCTAGGTCCAATCGGAAGCCTAAACGGATCTCTAACCCTAGCCCTCAACATAACCCTAACCCTAGGTCCAATCGGAACCCTAACCGTATCTCTAACCCTAGCCCTCAACATAACCCTTACCCTAGGTCCAATCAAAACACTAACTGGATCTCTAACCCTAGCCCTCAACGTAAGCCTAACCCTAGGTCCAATCGGAACCCTAACCGGATCTCTAACCCTAGCTCTCAACATAACCCTAACCCTAGGTCCAATCAGAACCCTAACCGGATCTCTAACCCTATCCCTCAACATAACCCTAAACCTAGGTCCAATCGGAACCCTAACCGGATTTCTAACCCTAGCCTTCAACATAACCCTAACCCTAGGTCCAATCGGAACCCTAACCGGATCTGTATACCTAGCCCTCAACATAACCCTAACCCTAGGTCCAATCGGAACCCTAACAACGTCTCTAACCCTAGCCCTCAACATAACCCTAACCCTAGGTACAATGGGAACCCTAACCGGATCTCTAACCGAATCCCTCAACATAACCCTAAACCTAGGTCCAATCGGAACCCTAACCGGATTTCTAACCCTAGCCTTCAACATAACCCTAACCCTAGGTCCAATCGGAACCCTAACGGGATCTGTATACCTAGCCCTCAACATAACCCTAACCCTAGGTCCAATCGGAACCCTAACCGCATCTCTAACCCTAGCCCTCAACATAACCCTAACCCTAGGTACAATGGGAACCCTAACCGGAACTCTAACCCTAGCCCTCAAAATAACCCTAACCCTAGGTCCAATCGGAACTCTAAGCGGATTTCTAACCCTAGCCCTCAACATAACCCTAACCCTAGGTCCAATCGGAACCCTAAGCGGATCTCTAACCATAGCGTTCAACATATCACTAACCCTAGGTTCAATCGGAACCCTAAACGGATATCTAACCCTAGCCCTCAACATAACCCTAACCCTAGGTTCATTCGGAACCCTAACCGGATTTCTAACCCTAGCCCTCAACATAACCCTAACCCTAGTTCCAATCGGAACCCTAACAGGATCTCTACCCCAGCCCTCAACATAACCCTAACCCTAGGTCCAATCAGAACCCTAACCGGATCTCTACCCCTCGCCCTCAACATAACCCTAACCCGAGGTCCAATCGGAACCCTAACCGGATCTCTACTCCTCGCCCTCAACATAACCCTAAACCTTGGTCCATACGGAACCCTAACCGGATATATAACACTAGCTCTCAACATAACCCTAACCGTAGGTAAAAATCGGAACCCTAACCGGATCTGTATACCTAGCCCTCAACATAACCCTAACCCTAGGTCCAATCGGAACCCTAAACGGATCTGTATACCTAGCCCTCAACATAACCCTAACCCTAGGTCCAATCGGAACCCTAAACGGATCTGTATTCCTAGCCCTCAACATAACCCTAACCCTAGGTCCAATCGGAACCCTTACCGGATTTCTAACCATAGCCTTCAACATAACCCTAACCCTAGGTCCAATCGGAACCCTAACCGGATCTGTGTACCTAGCCCTCAACATAACCCTAACCCTAGGTCCAATCGGAACCCTAACCGTATCTCTAACCCTAGCCCTCAACATAACCCTAACACTAGGTCCAATCGGAACCCTAACCGGAACTCTAACCCTAGCCCTCAAAATAACCCTAACCCTAGGTCCAATCGGAACCCTAAGCGGATCTCTAACCCTAGCGGTCAACATATCACTAACTCTAGGTCCAATCAGAACCCTAAATGGATATCTAACCCTAGCCCTCAACATAACCCTAACCCTAGGTCCAATCGGAACCCTAACCGATATCTAACCCTATCCCTCAACATAACCCTAACCCTAGGTCCAAACGGAACCCTAACCGGATCTCTAACCCTCGCCCTCAACATAACACTAACCCTAGGTCCAATCGGAACCCTAAACGGATATCTAACCCTACCCCTCAACATAACCCTAACCCTAGGTCCAATCGGAACCCTAACCGCATCTCTAACCCTCGCCCTCAACATAACCCTAACCCTAGGTCCAATCGGAAACCTAACCGGATCTCTAACCCTCGCCCTCAACATAACCCCAATCCTAGGTCCAATCGGAACCCTAACCGGATCTCTAACCCTCGCCCTCAACATAACACTAATCCTAGGTCCAATCGGAACCCTAACCGGATCTCTAACCCTAGCCCTCAAAATAACCCTAACCCTAGGTCCAATCGGAACCCTAACGGGGTATCTAACCCCAGTCCTCAACATAACCCTAACCCTAGGTCCAATCGGAACCCTAACAGGATCTCTACCATAGCCCTCAACATAACCCTAACCCTAGGTCCAATTGGAACACTAACCGGACCTCTACACCTCGCCCTCAACATAACCCTAACCCTAGGTCCAACTGGAACCCTAACCGGATATCTAACACTAGCCCTCAACATAACCCTAACCCTAGGTCCAATCGGAACCCTAACCGGATCTCTATCCCTAGCTCTCAACATAACCGTAACCCTAGGTCTAATCGGAACCCTAACCGGATCTCTAACCCTAGACCTCAACATAACCCTAACCCTAGGTCCAATCGGAACCCTAACCGGATCTCTAACCCTAGCCCTCAACATAACCCTAACCCTAGGTCCAATCGGAACCCTAACAGGATTTCTAACCCTAGCCTTCAACATAACCCTAACCCTAGGTCCAATCGGAACCCTAACCGGATCTGTATACCTATCCCTCAACATAACCCTAACCCTAGGTCCAATCGGAACCCTAACCAGATCTCTAACCCTAGCCCTCAACATAACCCTAACCCTAGGTCCAATCGGAACCCTAACCGGATTTCTAACCCTAGCCTTCAACATAACCCTAACCCTAGGTACAATCGGAACCCTAACCGGATCCGTATACCTAGCCCTCAACATAACCCTAACCCTAGGTCCAATCGGAACCCTAACCGGATCTCTATACCTAGCCCTCAACATAACCCTAACCCTAGGTCCATTCGGAACCCTAACCAGATCTCTAACCCTAGCCCTCAACATAACCCTAACCCTAGGTCCAATCGAAACCCTCACCGGATCTCTAAACCTAGCCCTCAACATAACCCTAACCCTAGGTACAATGGGAACCCTACCGGATCTCTAACGCTAGCCCTAAACATAACCCTAACGCTAGGTCCAATCGGAACCTTAACCGGATCTGTATACCTATCCCTCAACATAACCCAAACACTTGGTCCAATCGGAACCCTAACCGGATCTCTAACCCTAGCCCTCAACATAACCCTAACCCTAGGTCCAATCGGAACCCTAACCGGATCTCTAACCCTAGCCCTCAACATAACCCTAACCCTAGGTCCAATCGGATCCCTAACCGGATCTCTAACCCTAGCCCTCAACATAACCCTAACCCTAGGTCCAATCAAAACACTAACTGGATCTCTAACCCTAGACCTCAACATAACCCTAACCCTAGATCCAATCGGAACCCTAACCGGAGCTCTAACCCTAGCTCTCAACATAACCCTAACCCTAGGTCCAATCAGAACCCTAACCGGATCTCTAACCCTAGCCCTCAACATAACCCTAACCCTATGTCCAATCGGAACCCTAACAGGATCTCTACCCCAGCCCTCAACATAACCCTAACCCTAGGTCCAATCGGAACCCTAACCGGACCTCTACACCTCGCCCTCAACATAACCCTAACCCTAGGTCCAATCGGAACCCTAACCGGATATCTAACACTAGCCCTCAACATAACCCTAACCCTAGGTCCAATCAAAACCCTAACTGGATCTCTAACCCTAGCCCTCAACATAACTATAACCCTAGGTTCAATCGGAACCCTAACCGGATCTCTAACCCTAGCCCTCAACATAACCCTAACCCTAGGTCCAATCGGAAGAGTAAACGGATATCTAACCCTAGCCCTCAACATAACCCTAATCCTAGGTCCAATCGGAACCCTAACCGGATCTCTACACCACGCACTCAAGATAACCCTAACCCTACGTCTAATCGGAACCATAACCGGTTCTCTACACCTCGCCATCAACATAACCCTAACCCAGGGTCCAATCGGAACCGTAACCGGATCTCTAACCTTAGCCCTCAACACAACACTAACCCTAGGTCCAATCGGAACCCTAACCGGATCCCTAAACCTAGGCCTCAACATAACCCTAACCCTCGTCCAATAGGAACCGTAACAGGATCTCTACCCCAGCCCTCAACATAACCCTAACCCTAGGTCCAATCGGAACCCTAACCGGATCTCTACCCCTTGCCCTCAACATAACCCTAACCCTAGGTCCAATCGGAACCCTAACCGTATATCTAACACTAGCCCTCTACATAACCCTAACCCAAGGTCCAATCGGAACCCTAACCGGATCTCTATCCCTAGCTCTCAACATAACCCTAACCCTAGGTCCAATCGGAACCCTAACCGGATCTCTAACCCTGGCCCTCAACATAACCCTAACCCTAGGTCCAATCGGAACCCTAACCGGATTTCTAACCCTAGCCTTCAACATAACTCTAACCCTAGGTCCAATCGGAACCCTACCGGATATCTAACCCTACCCTTCAACATAACCCTAACCCTAGGTCCAATCGGAACCCTAACCGGATTTCTAACCCTAGCCTTCAACATAACCCTAACCCTAGGTCCAATCGGAACTCTAACCGGATCTCTAACCCTAGCCCACAACATAACCCTAACCCTAGGTCCAATCGGAACCCTAACCGGATCTGTGTACCTAGCCCTCAACATAACCCTACCCCTAGGTCCAATCGGAACCCCAACCGGATCTCTAACCCTACCCCTCAACATAACCCTAACCCTAGGTCCAATCGGAAGCCTAACCGGATCTCTAACCCTAGCCCTCAACATAACCCTAACCCTAGGTCCAATCGGAACCCTAACCGTATCTCTAACCCTAGCCCTCAACATAACCCTTACCCTAGGTCCAATCAAAACACTAACTGGATCTCTAACCCTAGCCCTCAACGTAAGCCTAACCCTAGGTCCAATCGGAACCCTAACCGGATCTCTAACCCTAGATCTCAACATAACCCTAACCCTAGGTCCAATCAGAACCCTAACCGGATCTCTAACCCTATCCCTCAACATAACCCTAAACCTAGGTCCAATCGGAACCCTAACCGGATTTCTAACCCTAGCCTTCAACATAACCCTAACCCTAGGTCCAATCGGAACCCTAACCGGATCTGTATACCTAGCCCTCAACATAACCCTAACCCTAGGTCCAATCGGAACCCTAACCGGATCTGTATACCTAGCCATCAACATAACCCTAACCCTAGGTCCAATCGGAACCCTTACCGGATTTCTAACCATAGCCTTCAACATAACCCTAACCCTAGGTCCAATCGGAACCCTAACCGGATCTGTGTACCTAGCCCTCAACATAACCCTAACCCTAGGTCCAATCGGAACCCCAACCGGATCTCTAACCCTAGCCCTCAACATAACCCTAACCCTAGGTCCAATCGAACCCTAACAGGATCTCTACCCCAGCCCTCAACATAACCCTAACCGTAGGTCCAATCGGAACCCTAACCGGATCTCTACCCCTTGCCCTCAACATAACCCTAACACTAGGTCCAATCGGAACCCTACCCGGATATCTAACACTAGCCCTCAACATAACCCTAACCCTAGGTCCAATCGGAACCCTAACCGGATCTCTATACCTAGCTCTCAACATAACCCTAACCCTAGATCCAATCGGAACCCTAACCGGATCTCTACCCCTGGCCCTCAACATAACCCTAACCCTAGGTCCAATCGGAACCCTAACCGGATTTCTAACCCTAGCCTTCAACATAACTCTAACCCTAGGTCCAATCGGAACCCTAACCGGATTTCTAACCCTAGCCTTCAACATAACCCTAACCCTAGGTCCAATCGGAACCCTAACCGGATCTCTAACCCTAGCCTTCAACATAACCCTAACCCTAGGTCCAATCGGAACCCTAACCGGATCTCTAACCCTAGCCCACAACATAACCCTAACCCTAGGTCCAATCAAAACACTAACTGGATCTCTAACCCTAGCCCTCAACGTAACCCTAACCCTAGGTCTAATCGGAACCCTAACCGGATCTCTAACCGTAGCTCTCAACATAACCCTAACCCTAGGTCCAATCAGAACCCTAACTGGATCTCTAACCCTATCCCTCAACATAACCCTAAACCTATGTCCAATCGGAACCCTAACAGGATCTCTACCCCAGCCCTCAACATAACCCTAACCCTAGGTCCAATTGGAACCCTAACCGGATCTCTACACCTCGCCCTCAACATAACCCTAACCCTAGGTCCAATCGGAACCCTATCCGGATATCTAACACTAGCCCTCAACATAACCCTAACCCTAGGTCCAATCAAAACCCTAACTGTATCTCTAACCCTAGCCCTCAACATAACTATAACCCTAGGTTCAATCGGAACCCTAACCGGATCTCTAACCCTAGTCCTCAACATAACCCTAACCCTAGGTCCAATCGGAAGAGTAAACGGATATCTAACCCTAGCCCTCAACATAACCCTAATCCTAGGTCCAATCGGAACCCTAACCGGATCTCTACACCACGCACTCAAGATAACCCTAACCCTACGTCTAATCGGAACCATAACGGGTTCTCTACACCTCGCCATCAACATAACCCTAACCCTAGGTCCAATCGGAACCGTAACCGGATCTCTAACCCTAGCCCTCAACATAACCCTAAACCTATGTCCAATCGGAACCCTAACAGGATCTCTACCCCAGCCCTCAACATAACCCTAACCCTAGGTCCAATTGGAACCCTAACCGGATCTCTACACCTCGCCCTCAACATAACCCTAACCCTAGGTCCAATCGGAACCCTAACCGGATATCTAACACTAGCCCTCAACATAACCCTAACCCTAGGTCCAATCAAAACCCTAACTGGATCTCTAACCCTAGCCCTCAACATAACTATAACCCTAGGTTCAATCGGAACCCTAACCGGATCTCTAACCCTAGCCCTCAACATAACCCTAACCCTAGGTCCAATCGGAAGAGTAAACGGATATCTAACCCTAGCCCTCAACATAACCCCAATCCTAGGTCCAATCGGAACCCTAACCGGATCTCTACACCACGCACTCAAGATAACCCTAACCCTACGTCTAATCGGAACCATAACGGGTTCTCTACACCTCGCCATCAACATAACCCTAACCGTAGGTCCAATCGGAACCCCAACCGGATCTCTAACCCTAGCCCTCAACATAACCCTAACCCTAGGTCCAATCGGAACCCTAACAGGATCTCTACCCCAGCCCTCAACATAACCCTAACCGTAGGTCCAATCGGAACCCTAACCGGATCTCTACCCCTTGCCCTCAACATAACCCTAACACTAGGTCCAATCGGAACCCTACCCGGATATCTAACACTAGCCCTCAACATAACCCTAACCCTAGGTCCAATCGGAACCCTAACCGGATCTCTATACCTAGCTCTCAACATAACCCTAACCCTAGATCCAATCGGAACCCTAACCGGATCTCTACCCCTGGCCCTCAACATAACCCTAACCCTAGGTCCAATCGGAACCCTAACCGGATTTCTAACCCTAGCCTTCAACATAACTCTAAACCTAGGTCCAATCGGAACCCTAACCGGATCTCTAACCCTAGCCTTCAACATAACCCTAACCCTAGGTCCAATCGGAACCCTAACCGGATCTCTAACCCTAGCCTTCAACATAACCCTAACCCTAGGTCCAATCCGAACCCTAACCGGATCTCTAACCCTAGCCCACAACATAACCCTAACCCTAGGTCCAATCAAAACACTAACTGGATCTCTAACCCTAGCCCTCAACGTAACCCTAACCCTAGGTCTAATCGGAACCCTAACCGGATCTCTAACCCTAGCTCTCAACATAACCCTAACCCTAGGTCCAATCAGAACCCTAACCGGATCTCTAACCCTATCCCTCAACATAACCCTAAACCTAGGTCCAATCGGAACCCTAACCGGATTTCTAACCCTAGCCTTCAACATAACCCTAACCCTAGGTCCAATCGAAACCCTAAGCGGATCTGTATACCTAGCCCTCAACATAACCCTAACCCTAGGTCCAATCGGAACCCTAACCGGATCTGTATACCTAGCCATCAACATAACCCTAACCCTAGGTCCAATCGGAACCCTTACCGGATTTCTAACCATAGCCTTCAACATAACCCTAACCCTAGGTCCAATCGGAACCCTAACCTTATCTGTGTACTTAGCCCTCAACATAACCCTAACCCTAGGTCCAATGGGAACCTCAACCGGATCTCTAACCCTAGCCCTCAACATAAACCTAACCATAGGTCCATTCGGAACCCTAACCGGATATCTAACTCTAGCCCTCAACATAACCCTAACCCTAGGTCCAATCGGAACCCTAACCGGAACTCTAACCCTAGCCCTCAAAGTAACCCTAAACCTAGGTCCAATCGGAACCCTAAGCGGATCTCTAACCTTAGCGTTCAACATATCACTAACCCTAGGTTCAATCGGAACCCTAAATGGATATCTAACCCTAGCCCTCAACATAACCCTAACCCTAGGTCCAATGGGAACCCTAAACGGATATCTAACCCTAGCCCTCAACATAACCCTAACCCTAGGTTCAATCGGAACCCTAACCGGATTTCTAACCCTAGCCCTCAACATAACCCTAACCCTAGTTCCAATCGGAACCCTAACAGGATCTCTTCCCCAGCCCTCAACATAACCCTAACCCTAGGTCCAATCAGAACCCTAACCGGATCTCTACCCCTCGCCCTCAACATAACCCAAACCGGAGGTCCAATCGGAACCCTAAGCGGATCTCTAACCTTAGCGTTCAACATATCACTAACCCTAGGTTCAATCGGAACCCTAAACGGATATCTAACCCTAGCCCTCAACATAACCCTAACCCTAGGTCCAATCGGAACCCTAAACGGATATCTAACCCTAGCCCTCAACATAACCCTAACCCTAGGTTCAATCGGAACCCTAACCGGATTTCTAACCCTAGCCCTCAACATAACCCTAACCCTAGTTCCAATCGGAACCCTAACAGGATCTCTACCCCAGCCCTCAACATAACCCTATCCCTATGTCCAATCAGAACCCTAACCGGATCTCTACCCCTCGCCCTCAACATAACCCTAACCCGAGGTCCAATCGGAACCCTAACCGGATATATAACACTAGCCCTTAACACAACCCTAACCCCAGGTCCAATCAGAACCCTAACCGGATCTCTACCCCTAGCCCTCAACATAACCCTAAACCTTGGTCCAATCGGAACCCTAACCGGATATATAACACTAGCCCTCAACATAACCCTAACCCTAGGTAAAAATCGGAACCCTAACCGGATCTCTAACCCTAGCTCTCAACATAACCCTAACCCTAGGTCCAATCGGAACCCTAACCGGATCTGTATACCTAGCCCTCAACATAACCCTAACCCTAGGTCCAATCGGAACACTAACCGGATCTGTATACCTAGCCCTCAACATAACCCTAACCCTAGGTTCAATCGGAACCCTTACCGTATTTCTAACCATAGCCTTCAACATAACCCTAACCCTAGGTCCAATCGGAACCCTAACCGGATCTGTGTACCTAGCCCTCAACATAACCCTAACCCTAGGTCCAATCGGAACCCTAACCGGATCTCTAACCCTAGCCCTCAACATAACCCTAACCCTAGGTCCAATCGGAACCCTAACCGGAACTCTAACCCTAGCCCTCAAAATAACCCTAACCCTAGGTCCAATCGGAACCCTAAGTTGATCTCTAACCCTAGCGCTCAACATATCACTAACTCTAGGTCCAATCGGAACCCTAAATGGATATCTAACCCTAGCCCTCAACATAACCCTAACCCTAGGTCCAATCGGAACCCTAAACGGATATCTAACCCTATCCCTCAACATAACCCTAACCCTAGGTCCAATCGGAACCCTAAGTGGATCTCTAACCCTCGCCCTCAACATAACACTAACCCTAGTTCCAATCGGAACCCTAAACGGATATCTAACCCTAGCCCTCAACATAACCCTAACCCTAGGTCCAATCGGAACCCTAACCGGATCTGTATACCTAGCCCTCAACATAACCCTAACCCTAGGTCCAATCGGAACCCTAACCGGATCTCTAACCCTCGCCCACAACATAACCCTAACCCTAGGTCCAATCGGAACCCTAACCGGATCTCTACACCACGCACTCAAGATAACCCTAACCCTACGTCTAATCGGAACCAAAACCGGTTCTCTACACCTCGCCATCAACATAACCCTAACCCAGGGTCCAATCGGAACCGTAACCGGATCTCTAACCTTAGCCCTCAACACAACACTAACCCTAGGTCCAATCGGAACCCTAACCGGATCCCTAAACCTAGGCCTCAACATAACCCTAACCCTCGTCCAATAGGAACCGTAACAGGATCTCTACCCCAGCCCTCAACATAACCCTAACCCTAGGTCCAATCGGAACCCTAACCGGATCTCTACCCCTTGCCCTCAACATAACCCTAACCCTAGGTCCAATCGGAACCCTAACCGGATATCTAACACTAGCCCTCAACATAACCCTAACCCTAGGTCCAATCAAAACCCTAACTGGATCTCTAACCCTAGCCCTCAACATAACTATAACCCTAGGTTCAATCGGAACCCTAACCGGATCTCTAACCCTAGCCCTCAACATAACCCTAACCCTAGGTCCAATCGGAAGAGTAAACGGATATCTAACCCTAGCCCTCAACATAACCCTAATCCTAGGTCCAATCGGAACCCTAACCGGATCTCTACACCACGCACTCAAGATAACCCTAACCCTACGTCTAATCGGAACCATAACCGGTTCTCTACACCTCGCCATCAACATAACCCTAACCCAGGGTCCAATCGGAACCGTAACCGGATCTCTAACCTTAGCCCTCAACACAACACTAACCCTAGGTCCAATCGGAACCCTAACCGGATCCCTAAACCTAGGCCTCAACATAACCCTAACCCTCGTCCAATAGGAACCGTAACAGGATCTCTACCCCAGCCCTCAACATAACCCTAACCCTAGGTCCAATCGGAACCCTAACCGGATCTCTACCCCTTGCCCTCAACATAACCCTAACCCTAGGTCCAATCGGAACCCTAACCGGATATCTAACACTAGCCCTCTACATAACCCTAACCCAAGGTCCAATCGGAACCCTAACCGGATCTCTATCCCTAGCTCTCAACATAACCCTAACCCTAGGTCCAATCGGAACCCTAACCGGATCTCTAACCCTGGCCCTCAACATAACCCTAACCCTAGGTCCAATCGGAACCCTAACCGGATTTCTAACCCTAGCCTTCAACATAACTCTAACCCTAGGTCCAATCGGAACCCTACCGGATATCTAACCCTACCCTTCAACATAACCCTAACCCTAGGTCCAATCGGAACCCTAACCGGATTTCTAACCCTAGCCTTCAACATAACCCTAACCCTAGGTCCAATCGGAACTCTAACCGGATCTCTAACCCTAGCCCACAACATAACCCTAACCCTAGGTCCAATCGGAACCCTAACCGGATCTGTGTACCTAGCCCTCAACATAACCCTACCCCTAGGTCCAATCGGAACCCCAACCGGATCTCTAACCCTACCCCTCAACATAACCCTAACCCTAGGTCCAATCGGAACCCTAACCGGATCTCTAACCCTAGATCTCAACATAACCCTAACCCTAGGTCCAATCAGAACCCTAACCGGATCTCTAACCCTATCCCTCAACATAACCCTAAACCTAGGTCCAATCGGAACCCTAACCGGATTTCTAACCCTAGCCTTCAACATAACCCTAACCCTAGGTCCAATCGGAACCCTAACCGGATCTGTATACCTAGCCCTCAACATAACCCTAACCCTAGGTCCAATCGGAACCCTAACCGGATCTGTATACCTAGCCATCAACATAACCCTAACCCTAGGTCCAATCGGAACCCTTACCGGATTTCTAACCATAGCCTTCAACATAACCCTAACCCTAGGTCCAATCGGAACCCTAACCGGATCTGTGTACCTAGCCCTCAACATAACCCTAACCCTAGGTCCAATCGGAACCCCAACCGGATCTCTAACCCTAGCCCTCAACATAACCCTAACCCTAGGTCCAATCGGAACCCTAACAGGATCTCTACCCCAGCCCTCAACATAACTATAACCCTAGGTTCAATCGGATCCCTAACCGGATCTCTAACCCTAGCCCTCAACATAACCCTAACCCTAGGTCCAATCGGAAGAGTAAACGGATATCTAACCCTAGCCCTCAACATAACCCTAATCCTAGGTCCAATCGGAACCCTAACCGGATCTCTACACCACGCACTCAAGATAACCCTAACCCTACGTCTAATCGGAACCATAACGGGTTCTCTACACCTCGCCATCAACATAACCCTAACCGTAGGTCCAATCGGAACCCCAACCGGATCTCTAACCCTAGCCCTCAACATAACCCTAACCCTAGGTCCAATCGGAACCCTAACAGGATCTCTACCCCAGCCCTCAACATAACCCTAACCGTAGGTCCAATCGGAACCCTAACCGGATCTCTACCCCTTGCCCTCAACATAACCCTAACACTAGGTCCAATCGGAACCCTACCCGGATATCTAACACTAGCCCTCAACATAACCCTAACCCTAGGTCCAATCGGAACCCTAACCGGATCTCTATACCTAGCTCTCAACATAACCCTAACCCTAGATCCAATCGGAACCCTAACCGGATCTCTACCCCTGGCCCTCAACATAACCCTAACCCTAGGTCCAATCGGAACCCTAACCGGATTTCTAACCCTAGCCTTCAACATAACTCTAAACCTAGGTCCAATCGGAACCCTAACCGGATCTCTAACCCTAGCCTTCAACATAACCCTAACCCTAGGTCCAATCGGAACCCTAACCGGATCTCTAACCCTAGCCTTCAACATAACCCTAACCCTAGGTCCAATCCGAACCCTAACCGGATCTCTAACCCTAGCCCACAACATAACCCTAACCCTAGGTCCAATCAAAACACTAACTGGATCTCTAACCCTAGCCCTCAACGTAACCCTAACCCTAGGTCTAATCGGAACCCTAACCGGATCTCTAACCCTAGCTCTCAACATAACCCTAACCCTAGGTCCAATCAGAACCCTAACCGGATCTCTAACCCTATCCCTCAACATAACCCTAAACCTAGGTCCAATCGGAACCCTAACCGGATTTCTAACCCTAGCCTTCAACATAACCCTAACCCTAGGTCCAATCGAAACCCTAAGCGGATCTGTATACCTAGCCCTCAACATAACCCTAACCCTAGGTCCAATCGGAACCCTAACCGGATCTGTATACCTAGCCATCAACATAACCCTAACCCTAGGTCCAATCGGAACCCTTACCGGATTTCTAACCATAGCCTTCAACATAACCCTAACCCTAGGTCCAATCGGAACCATAACCTTATCTGTGTACTTAGCCCTCAACATAACCCTAACCCTAGGTCCAATGGGAACCTCAACCGGATCTCTAACCCTAGCCCTCAACATAAACCTAACCATAGGTCCATTCGGAACCCTAACCGGATCTCTAACTCTAGCCCTCAACATAACCCTAACCCTAGGTCCAATCGGAACCCTAACCGGAACTCTAACCCTAGCCCTCAAAGTAACCCTAAACCTAGGTCCAATCGGAACCCTAAGCGGATCTCTAACCTTAGCGTTCAACATATCACTAACCCTAGGTTCAATCGGAACCCTAAATGGATATCTAACCCTAGCCCTCAACATAACCCTAACCCTAGGTCCAATGGGAACCCTAAACGGATATCTAACCCTAGCCCTCAACATAACCCTAACCCTAGGTTCAATCGGAACCCTAACCGGATTTCTAACCCTAGCCCTCAACATAACCCTAACCCTAGTTCCAATCGGAACCCTAACAGGATCTCTTCCCCAGCCCTCAACATAACCCTAACCCTAGGTCCAATCAGAACCCTAAACGGATCTCTACCCCTCGCCCTCAACATAACCCAAACCGGAGGTCCAATCGGAACCCTAAGCGGATCTCTAACCTTAGCGTTCAACATATCACTAACCCTAGGTTCAATCGGAACCCTAAACGGATATCTAACCCTAGCCCTCAACATAACCCTAACCCTAGGTCCAATCGGAACCCTAAACGGATATCTAACCCTAGCCCTCAACATAACCCTAACCCTAGGTTCAATCGGAACCCTAACCGGATTTCTAACCCTAGCCCTCAACATAACCCTAACCCTAGTTCCAATCGGAACCCTAACAGGATCTCTACCCCAGCCCTCAACATAACCCTATCCCTATGTCCAATCAGAACCCTAACCGGATCTCTACCCCTCGCCCTCAACATAACCCTAACCCGAGGTCCAATCGGAACCCTAACTTGATATATAACACTAGCCCTTAACACAACCCTAACCCCAGGTCCAATCAGAACCCTAACCGGATCTCTACCCCTAGCCCTCAACATAACCCTAAACCTTGGTCCAATCGGAACCCTAACCGGATATATAACACTAGCCCTCAACATAACCCTAACCCTAGGTAAAAATCGGAACCCTAACCGGATCTCTAACCCTAGCTCTCAACATAACCCTAACCCTAGGTCCAATCGGAACCCTAACCGGATCTGTATACCTAGCCCTCAACATAACCCTAACCCTAGGTCCAATCGGAACCCTAACCGGATCTGTATACCTAGCCCTCAACATAACCCTAACCCTAGGTTCAATCGGAACCCTTACCGTATTTCTAACCATAGCCTTCAACATAACCCTAACCCTAGGTCCAATCGGAACCCTAACCGGATCTGTGTACCTAGCCCTCAACATAACCCTAACCCTAGGTCCAATCGGAACCCTAACCGGATCTCTAACCCTAGCCCTCAACATAACCCTAACCCTAGGTCCAATCGGAACCCTAACCGGAACTCTAACCCTAGCCCTCAAAATAACCCTAACCCTAGGTCCAATCGGAACCCTAAGTTGATCTCTAACCCTAGCGCTCAACATATCACTAACTCTAGGTCCAATCGGAACCCTAAATGGATATCTAACCCTAGCCCTCAACATAACCCTAACCCTAGGTCCAATCGGAACCCTAAACGGATATCTAACCCTATCCCTCAACATAACCCTAACCCTAGGTCCAATCGGAACCCTAAGTGGATCTCTAACCCTCGCCCTCAACATAACACTAACCCTAGTTCCAATCGGAACCCTAAACGGATATCTAACCCTAGCCCTCAACATAACCCTAACCCTAGGTCGAATCGGAACCCTAACCGGATCTGTATACCTAGCCCTCAACATAACCCTAACCCTAGGTCCAATCGGAACCCTAACCGGATCTCTAACCCTCGCCCACAACATAACCCTAACCCTAGGTCCAATCGGAACCCTAACCGGATCTCTACACCACGCACTCAAGATAACCCTAACCCTACGTCTAATCGGAACCAAAACCGGTTCTCTACACCTCGCCATCAACATAACCCTAACCCAGGGTCCAATCGGAACCGTAACCGGATCTCTAACCTTAGCCCTCAACACAACACTAACCCTAGGTCCAATCGGAACCCTAACCGGATCCCTAAACCTAGGCCTCAACATAACCCTAACCCTCGTCCAATAGGAACCGTAACAGGATCTCTACCCCAGCCCTCAACATAACCCTAACCCTAGGTCCAATCGGAACCCTAACCGGATCTCTACCCCTTGCCCTCAACATAACCCTAACCCTAGGTCCAATCGGAACCCTAACCGGATATCTAACACTAGCCCTCAACATAACCCTAACCCTAGGTCCAATCAAAACCCTAACTGGATCTCTAACCCTAGCCCTCAACATAACTATAACCCTAGGTTCAATCGGAACCCTAACCGGATCTCTAACCCTAGCCCTCAACATAACCCTAACCCTAGGTCCAATCGGAAGAGTAAACGGATATCTAACCCTAGCCCTCAACATAACCCTAATCCTAGGTCCAATCGGAACCCTAACCGGATCTCTACACCACGCACTCAAGATAACCCTAACCCTACGTCTAATCGGAACCATAACCGGTTCTCTACACCTCGCCATCAACATAACCCTAACCCAGGGTCCAATCGGAACCGTAACCGGATCTCTAACCTTAGCCCTCAACACAACACTAACCCTAGGTCCAATCGGAACCCTAACCGGATCCCTAAACCTAGGCCTCAACATAACCCTAACCCTCGTCCAATAGGAACCGTAACAGGATCTCTACCCCAGCCCTCAACATAACCCTAACCCTAGGTCCAATCGGAACCCTAACCGGATCTCTACCCCTTGCCCTCAACATAACCCTAACCCTAGGTCCAATCGGAACCCTAACCGGATATCTAACACTAGCCCTCTACATAACCCTAACCCAAGGTCCAATCGGAACCCTAACCGGATCTCTATCCCTAGCTCTCAACATAACCCTAACCCTAGGTCCAATCGGAACCCTAACCGGATCTCTAACCCTGGCCCTCAACATAACCCTAACCCTAGGTCCAATCGGAACCCTAACCGGATTTCTAACCCTAGCCTTCAACATAACTCTAACCCTAGGTCCAATCGGAACCCTACCGGATATCTAACCCTACCCTTCAACATAACCCTAACCCTAGGTCCAATCGGAACCCTAACCGGATTTCTAACCCTAGCCTTCAACATAACCCTAACCCTAGGTCCAATCGGAACTCTAACCGGATCTCTAACCTTAGCCCACAACATAACCCTAACCCTAGGTCCAATCGGAACCCTAACCGGATCTGTGTACCTAGCCCTCAACATAACCCTACCCCTAGGTCCAATCGGAACCCCAACCGGATCTCTAACCCTACCCCTCAACATAACCCTAACCCTAGGTCCAATCGGAAGCCTAACCGGATCTCTAACCCTAGCCCTCAACATAACCCTAACCCTAGGTCCAATCGGAACCCTAACCGTATCTCTAACCCTAGCCCTCAACATAACCCTTACCCTAGGTCCAATCAAAACACTAACTGGATCTCTAACCCTAGCCCTCAACGTAAGCCTAACCCTAGGTCCAATCGGAACCCTAACCGGATCTCTAACCCTAGATCTCAACATAACCCTAACCCTAGGTCCAATCAGAACCCTAACCGGATCTCTAACCCTATCCCTCAACATAACCCTAAACCTAGGTCCAATCGGAACCCTAACCGGATTTCTAACCCTAGCCTTCAACATAACCCTAACCCTAGGTCCAATCGGAACCCTAACCGGATCTGTATACCTAGCCCTCAACATAACCCTAACCCTAGGTCCAATCGGAACCCTAACCGGATCTGTATACCTAGCCATCAACATAACCCTAACCCTAGGTCCAATCGGAACCCTTACCGGATTTCTAACCATAGCCTTCAACATAACCCTAACCCTAGGTCCAATCGGAACCCTAACCGGATCTGTGTACCTAGCCCTCAACATAACCCTAACCCTAGGTCCAATCGGAACCCCAACCGGATCTCTAACCCTAGCCCTCAACATAACCCTAACCCTAGGTCCAATCGGAACCCTAACAGGATCTCTACCCCAGCCCTCAACATAACCCTAACCGTAGGTCCAATCGGAACCCTAACCGGATCTCTACCCCTTGCCCTCAACATAACCCTAACACTAGGTCCAATCGGAACCCTACCCGGATATCTAACACTAGCCCTCAACATAACCCTAACCCTAGGTCCAATCGGAACCCTAACCGGATCTCTATACCTAGCTCTCAACATAACCCTAACCCTAGATCCAATCGGAACCCTAACCGGATCTCTACCCCTGGACCTCAACATAACCCTAACCCTAGGTCCAATCGGAACCCTAACCGGATTTCTAACCCTAGCCTTCAACATAACTCTAACCCTAGGTCCAATCGGAACCCTAACCGGATTTCTAACCCTAGCCTTCAACATAACCCTAACCCTAGGTCCAATCGGAACCCTAACCGGATCTCTAACCCTAGCCTTCAACATAACCCTAACCCTAGGTCCAATCGGAACCCTAACCGGATCTCTAACCCTAGCCCACAACATAACCCTAACCCTAGGTCCAATCAAAACACTAACTGGATCTCTAACCCTAGCCCTCAACGTAACCCTAACCCTAGGTCTAATCGGAACCCTAACCGGATCTCTAACCCTAGCTCTCAACATAACCCTAACCCTAGGTCCAATCAGAACCCTAACTGGATCTCTAACCCTATCCCTCAACATAACCCTAAACCTATGTCCAATCGGAACCCTAACAGGATCTCTACCCCAGCCCTCAACATAACCCTAACCCTAGGTCCAATTGGAACCCTAACCGGATCTCTACACCTCGCCCTCAACATAACCCTAACCCTAGGTCCAATCGGAACCCTAACCGGATATCTAACACTAGCCCTCAACATAACCCTAACCCTAGGTCCAATCAAAACCCTAACTGGATCTCTAACCCTAGCCCTCAACATAACTATAACCCTAGGTTCAATCGGAACCCTAACCGGATCTCTAACCCTAGTCCTCAACATAACCCTAACCCTAGGTCCAATCGGAAGAGTAAACGGATATCTAACCCTAGCCCTCAACATAACCCTAATCCTAGGTCCAATCGGAACCCTAACCGGATCTCTACACCACGCACTCAAGATAACCCTAACCCTACGTCTAATCGGAACCATAACGGGTTCTCTACACCTCGCCATCAACATAACCCTAACCCTAGGTCCAATCGGAACCGTAACCGGATCTCTAACCCTAGCCCTCAACATAACCCTAAACCTATGTCCAATCGGAACCCTAACAGGATCTCTACCCCAGCCCTCAACATAACCCTAACCCTAGGTCCAATTGGAACCCTAACCGGATCTCTACACCTCGCCCTCAACATAACCCTAACCCTAGGTCCAATCGGAACCCTAACCGGATATCTAACACTAGCCCTCAACATAACCCTAACCCTAGGTCCAATCAAAACCCTAACTGGATCTCTAACCCTAGCCCTCAACATAACTATAACCCTAGGTTCAATCGGAACCCTAACCGGATCTCTAACCCTAGCCCTCAACATAACCCTAACCCTAGGTCCAATCGGAAGAGTAAACGGATATCTAACCCTAGCCCTCAACATAACCCTAATCCTAGGTCCAATCGGAACCCTAACCGGATCTCTACACCACGCCCTCAAGATAACCCTAACCCTACGTCTAATCGGAACCATAACGGGTTCTCTACACCTCGCCATCAACATAACCCTAACCGTAGGTCCAATCGGAACCCCAACCGGATCTCTAACCCTAGCCCTCAACATAACCCTAACCCTAGGTCCAATCGGAACCCTAACAGGATCTCTACCCCAGCCCTCAACATAACCCTAACCGTAGGTCCAATCGGAACCCTAACCGGATCTCTACCCCTTGCCCTCAACATAACCCTAACACTAGGTCCAATCGGAACCCTACCCGGATATCTAACACTAGCCCTCAACATAACCCTAACCCTAGGTCCAATCGGAACCCTAACCGGATCTCTATACCTAGCTCTCAACATAACCCTAACCCTAGATCCAATCGGAACCCTAACCGGATCTCTACCCCTGGCCCTCAACATAACCCTAACCCTAGGTCCAATCGGAACCCTAACCGGATTTCTAACCCTAGCCTTCAACATAACTCTAAACCTAGGTCCAATCGGAACCCTAACCGGATCTCTAACCCTAGCCTTCAACATAACCCTAACCCTAGGTCCAATCGGAACCCTAACCGGATCTCTAACCCTAGCCTTCAACATAACCCTAACCCTAGGTCCAATCCGAACCCTAACCGGATCTCTAACCCTAGCCCACAACATAACCCTAACCCTAGGTCCAATCAAAACACTAACTGGATCTCTAACCCTAGCCCTCAACGTAACCCTAACCCTAGGTCTAATCGGAACCCTAACCGGATCTCTAACCCTAGCTCTCAACATAACCCTAACCCTAGGTCCAATCAGAACCCTAACCGGATCTCTAACCCTATCCCTCAACATAACCCTAAACCTAGGTCCAATCGGAACCCTAACCGGATTTCTAACCCTAGCCTTCAACATAACCCTAACCCTAGGTCCAATCGAAACCCTAAGCGGATCTGTATACCTAGCCCTCAACATAACCCTAACCCTAGGTCCAATCGGAACCCTAACCGGATCTGTATACCTAGCCATCAACATAACCCTAACCCTAGGTCCAATCGGAACCCTTACCGGATTTCTAACCATAGCCTTCAACATAACCCTAACCCTAGGTCCAATCGGAACCCTAACCTTATCTGTGTACTTAGCCCTCAACATAACCCTAACCCTAGGTCCAATGGGAACCTCAACCGGATCTCTAACCCTAGCCCTCAACATAAACCTAACCATAGGTCCATTCGGAACCCTAACCGGATCTCTAACTCTAGCCCTCAACATAACCCTAACCCTAGGTCCAATCGGAACCCTAACCGGAACTCTAACCCTAGCCCTCAAAGTAACCCTAAACCTAGGTCCAATCGGAACCCTAAGCGGATCTCTAACCTTAGCGTTCAACATATCACTAACCCTAGGTTCAATCGGAACCCTAAATGGATATCTAACCCTAGCCCTCAACATAACCCTAACCCTAGGTCCAATGGGAACCCTAAACGGATATCTAACCCTAGCCCTCAACATAACCCTAACCCTAGGTTCAATCGGAACCCTAACCGGATTTCTAACCCTAGCCCTCAACATAACCCTAACCCTAGTTCCAATCGGAACCCTAACAGGATCTCTTCCCCAGCCCTCAACATAACCCTAACCCTAGGTCCAATCAGAACCCTAACCGGATCTCTACCCCTCGCCCTCAACATAACCCAAACCGGAGGTCCAATCGGAACCCTAAGCGGATCTCTAACCTTAGCGTTCAACATATCACTAACCCTAGGTTCAATCGGAACCCTAAACGGATATCTAACCCTAGCCCTCAACATAACCCTAACCCTAGGTCCAATCGGAACCCTAAACGGATATCTAACCCTAGCCCTCAACATAACCCTAACCCTAGGTTCAATCGGAACCCTAACCGGATTTCTAACCCTAGCCCTCAACATAACCCTAACCCTAGTTCCAATCGGAACCCTAACAGGATCTCTACCCCAGCCCTCAACATAACCCTATCCCTATGTCCAATCAGAACCCTAACCGGATCTCTACCCCTCGCCCTCAACATAACCCTAACCCGAGGTCCAATCGGAACCCTAACCGGATATATAACACTAGCCCTTAACACAACCCTAACCCCAGGTCCAATCAGAACCCTAACCGGATCTCTACCCCTAGCCCTCAACATAACCCTAAACCTTGGTCCAATCGGAACCCTAACCGGATATATAACACTAGCCCTCAACATAACCCTAACCCTAGGTCCAATCGGAACCCTAACAGGATCTCTACCCCAGCCCTCAACATAACCCTAACCGTAGGTCCAATCGGAACCCTAACCGGATCTCTACCCCTTGCCCTCTACATAACCCTAACACTAGGTCCAATCGGAACCCTACCCGGATATCTAACACTAGCCCTCAACATAACCCTAACCCTAGGTCCAATCGGAACCCTAACCGGATCTCTATACCTAGCTCTCAACATAACCCTAACCCTAGATCCAATCGGAAACCTAACCGGATCTCTACCCCTGGCCCTCAACATAACCCTAACCCTAGGTCCAATCGGAACCCTAACCGGATTTCTAACCCTAGCCTTCAACAGAACTCTAACCCTAGGTCCAATCGGAACCCTAACCGGATCTCTAACCCTAGCCTTCAACATAACCCTAACCCTAGGTCCAATCGGAACCCTAACCGGATCTCTAACCCTAGCCTTCAACATAACCCTAACCCTAGGTCCAATCGGAACCCTAACCGGATCTCTAACCCTAGCCCACAACATAACCCTAACCCTAGGTCCAATCAAAACACTAACTGGATCTCTAACCCTAGCCCTCAACGTAACCCTAACCCTAGGTCTAATCGGAACCCTAACCGGATCTCTAACCCTAGCTCTCAACATAACCCTAACCCTAGGTCCAATCAGAAACCTAACTGGATCTCTAACCCTATCCCTCAACATAACCCTAAACCTATGTCCAATCGGAACCCTAACAGGATCTCTACCCCAGCCCTCAACATAACCCTAACCCTAGGTCCAATTGGAACCCTAACCGGATCTCTACACCTCGCCCTCAACATAACCCTAACCCTAGGTCCAATCGGAACCCTAACCGGATATCTAACACTAGCCCTCAACATAACCCTAACCCTAGGTCCAATCAAAACCCTAACTGGATCTCTAACCCTAGCCCTCAACATAACTATAACCCTAGGTTCAATCGGAACCCTAACCGGATCTCTAACCCTAGCCCTCAACATAACCCTAACCCTAGGTCCAATCGGAAGAGTAAACGGATATCTAACCCTAGCCCTCAACATAACCCTAATCCTAGGTCCAATCGGAACCCTAACCGGATCTCTACACCACGCACTCAAGATAACCCTAACCCTACGTCTAATCGGAACCATAACGGGTTCTCTACACCTCGCCATCAACATAACCCTAACCCTAGGTCCAATCGGAACCGTAACCGGATCTCTAACCCTAGCCCTCAACATAACCCTAAACCTATGTCCAATCGGAACCCTAACAGGATCTCTACCCCAGCCCTCAACATAACCCTAACCCTAGGTCCAATTGGAACCCTAACCGGATCTCTACACCTCGCCCTCAACATAACCCTAACCCTAGGTCCAATCGGAACCCTAACCGGATATCTAACACTAGCCCTCAACATAACCCTAACCCTAGGTCCAATCAAAACCCTAACTGGATCTCTAACCCTAGCCCTCAACATAACTATAACCCTAGGTTCAATCGGAACCCTAACCGGATCTCTAACCCTAGCCCTCAACATAACCCTAACCCTAGGTCCAATCGGAAGAGTAAACGGATATCTAACCCTAGCCCTCAACATAACCCTAATCCTAGGTCCAATCGGAACCCTAACCGGATCTCTACACCACCCACTCAAGATAACCCTAACCCTACGTCTAATCGGAACCATAACGGGTTCTCTACACCTCGCCATCAACATAACCCTAACCGTAGGTCCAATCGGAACCCCAACCGGATCTCTAACCCTAGCCCTCAACATAACCCTAACCCTAGGTCCAATCGGAACCCTAACAGGATCTCTACCCCAGCCCTCAACATAACCCTAACCGTAGGTCCAATCGGAACCCTAACCGGATCTCTACCCCTTGCCCTCAACATAACCCTAACACTAGGTCCAATCGGAACCCTACCCGGATATCTAACACTAGCCCTCAACATAACCCTAACCCTAGGTCCAATCGGAACCCTAACCGGATCTCTATACCTAGCTCTCAACATAACCCTAACCCTAGATCCAATCGGAACCCTAACCGGATCTCTACCCCTGGCCCTCAACATAACCCTAACCCTAGGTCCAATCGGAACCCTAACCGGATTTCTAACCCTAGCCTTCAACATAACTCTAACCCTAGGTCCAATCGGAACCCTAACCGGATCTCTAACCCTAGCCTTCAACATAACCCTAACCCTAGGTCCAATCGGAACCCTAACCGGATCTCTAACCCTAGCCTTCAACATAACCCTAACCCTAGGTCCAATCGGAACCCTAACCGGATCTCTAACCCTAGCCCACAACATAACCCTAACCCTAGGTCCAATCAAAACACTAACTGGATCTCTAACCCTAGCCCTCAACGTAACCCTAACCCTAGGTCTAATCGGAACCCTAACCGGATCTCTAACCCTAGCTCTCAAAATAACCCTAACCCTAGGTCCAATCAGAACCCTAACCGGATCTCTAACCCTATCCCTCAACATAACCCTAAACCTAGGTCCAATCGGAACCCTAACCGGATTTCTAACCCTAGCCTTCAACATAACCCTAACCCTAGGTCCAATCGAAACCCTAAGCGGATCTGTATACCTAGCCCTCAACATAACCCTAACCCTAGGTCCAATCGGAACCCTAACCGGATCTGTATACCTAGCCATCAACATAACCCTAACCCTAGGTCCAATCGGAACCCTTACCGGATTTCTAACCATAGCCTTCAACATAACCCTAACCCTAGGTCCAATCGGAACCCTAACCTTATCTGTGTACTTAGCCCTCAACATAACCCTAACCCTAGGTCCAATGGGAACCTCAACCGGATCTCTAACCCTAGCCCTCAACATAAACCTAACCATAGGTCCATTCGGAACCCTAACCGGATCTCTAACTCTAGCCCTCAACATAACCCTAACCCTAGGTCCAATCGGAACCCTAACCGGAACTCTAACCCTAGCCCTCAAAGTAACCCTAAACCTAGGTCCAATCGGAACCCTAAGCGGATCTCTAACCTTAGCGTTCAACATATCACTAACCCTAGGTTCAATCGGAACCCTAAACGGATATCTAACCCTAGCCCTCAACATAACCCTAACCCTAGGTCCAATGGGAACCCTAAACGGATATCTAACCCTAGCCCTCAACATAACCCTAACCCTAGGTTCAATCGGAACCCTAACCGGATTTCTAACCCTAGCCCTCAACATAACCCTAACCCTAGTTCCAATCGGAACCCTAACAGGATCTCTTCCCCAGCCCTCAACATAACCCTAACCCTAGGTCCAATCAGAACCCTAACCGGATCTCTACCCCTCGCCCTCAACATAACCCAAACCGGAGGTCCAATCGGAACCCTAAGCGGATCTCTAACCTTAGCGTTCAACATATCACTAACCCTAGGTTCAATCGGAACCCTAAACGGATATCTAACCCTAGCCCTCAACATAACCCTAACCCTAGGTCCAATCGGAACCCTAAACGGATATCTAACCCTAGCCCTCAACATAACCCTAACCCTAGGTTCAATCGGAACCCTAACCGGATTTCTAACCCTAGCCTTCAACATAACCCTAACCCTAGGTCCAATCGGAACCCTAACCGGATCTGTATACCTAGCCCTCAACATAACCCTAACCCTAGATCCAATCGGAAACCTAACCGGATCTCTACCCCTGGCCCTCAACATAACCCTAACCCTAGGTCCAATCGGAACCCTAACCGGATCTGTATACCTAGCCATCAACATAACCCTAACCCTAGGTCCAATCGGAACCCTTACCGGATTTCTAACCATAGCCTTCAACATAACCCTAACCCTAGGTCCAATCGGAACCCTAACCGGATCTGTGTACCTAGCCCTCAACATAACCCTAACCCTAGGTCCAATCGGAACCCCAACCGGATCTCTAACCCTAGCCCTCAACATAACCCTAACCCTAGGTCCAATCGGAACCCTAACAGGATCTCTACCCCAGCCCTCAACATAACCCTAACCGTAGGTCCAATCGGAACCCTAACCGGATCTCTACCCCTTGCCCTCAACATAACCCTAACACTAGGTCCAATCGGAACCCTACCCGGATATCTAACACTAGCCCTCAACATAACCCTAACCCTAGGTCCAATCGGAACCCTAACCGGATCTCTATACCTAGCTCTCAACATAACCCTAACCCTAGATCCAATCGGAAACCTAACCGGATCTCTACCCCTGGCCCTCAACATAACCCTAACCCTAGGTCCAATCGGAACCCTAACCGGATTTCTAACCCTAGCCTTCAACATAACTCTAACCCTAGGTCCAATCGGAACCCTAACCGGATCTCTAACCCTAGCCTTCAACATAACCCTAACCCTAGGTCCAATCGGAACCCTAACCGGATCTCTAACCCTAGCCTTCAACATAACCCTAACCCTAGGTCCAATCGGAACCCTAACCGGATCTCTAACCCTAGCCCACAACATAACCCTAACCCTAGGTCCAATCAAAACACTAACTGGATCTCTAACCCTAGCCCTCAACGTAACCCTAACCCTAGGTCTAATCGGAACCCTAACCGGATCTCTAACCCTAGCTCTCAACATAACCCTAACCCTAGGTCCAATCAGAAACCTAACTGGATCTCTAACCCTATCCCTCAACATAACCCTAAACCTATGTCCAATCGGAACCCTAACAGGATCTCTACCCCAGCCCTCAACATAACCCTAACCCTAGGTCCAATTGGAACCCTAACCGGATCTCTACACCTCGCCCTCAACATAACCCTAACCCTAGGTCCAATCGGAACCCTAACCGGATATCTAACACTAGCCCTCAACATAACCCTAACCCTAGGTCCAATCAAAACCCTAACTGGATCTCTAACCCTAGCCCTCAACATAACTATAACCCTAGGTTCAATCGGAACCCTAACCGGATCTCTAACCCTAGCCCTCAACATAACCCTAACCCTAGGTCCAATCGGAAGAGTAAACGGATATCTAACCCTAGCCCTCAACATAACCCTAATCCTAGGTCCAATCGGAACCCTAACCGGATCTCTACACCACGCACTCAAGATAACCCTAACCCTACGTCTAATCGGAACCATAACGGGTTCTCTACACCTCGCCATCAACATAACCCTAACCCTAGGTCCAATCGGAACCGTAACCGGATCTCTAACCCTAGCCCTCAACATAACCCTAAACCTATGTCCAATCGGAACCCTAACAGGATCTCTACCCCAGCCCTCAACATAACCCTAACCCTAGGTCCAATTGGAACCCTAACCGGATCTCTACACCTCGCCCTCAACATAACCCTAACCCTAGGTCCAATCGGAACCCTAACCGGATATCTAACACTAGCCCTCAACATAACCCTAACCCTAGGTCCAATCAAAACCCTAACTGGATCTCTAACCCTAGCCCTCAACATAACTATAACCCTAGGTTCAATCGGAACCCTAACCGGATCTCTAACCCTAGCCCTCAACATAACCCTAACCCTAGGTCCAATCGGAAGAGTAAACGGATATCTAACCCTAGCCCTCAACATAACCCTAATCCTAGGTCCAATCGGAACCCTAACCGGATCTCTACACCACCCACTCAAGATAACCCTAACCCTACGTCTAATCGGAACCATAACGGGTTCTCTACACCTCGCCATCAACATAACCCTAACCGTAGGTCCAATCGGAACCCTAACAGGATCTCTACCCCAGCCCTCAACATAACCCTAACCGTAGGTCCAATCGGAACCCTAACCGGATCTCTACCCCTTGCCCTCAACATAACCCTAACACTAGGTCCAATCGGAACCCTACCCGGATATCTAACACTAGCCCTCAACATAACCCTAACCCTAGGTCCAATCGGAACCCTAACCGGATCTCTATACCTAGCTCTCAACATAACCCTAACCCTAGATCCAATCGGAACCCTAACCGGATCTCTACCCCTGGCCCTCAACATAACCCTAACCCTAGGTCCAATCGGAACCCTAACCGGATTTCTAACCCTAGCCTTCAACATAACTCTAACCCTAGGTCCAATCGGAACCCTAACCGGATCTCTAACCCTAGCCTTCAACATAACCCTAACCCTAGGTCCAATCGGAACCCTAACCGGATCTCTAACCCTAGCCTTCAACATAACCCTAACCCTAGGTCCAATCGGAACCCTAACCGGATCTCTAACCCTAGCCCACAACATAACCCTAACACTAGGTCCAATCAAAACACTAACTGGATCTCTAACCCTAGCCCTCAACGTAACCCTAACCCTAGGTCTAATCGGAACCCTAACCGGATCTCTAACCCTAGCTCTCAAAATAACCCTAACCCTAGGTCCAATCAGAACCCTAACCGGATCTCTAACCCTATCCCTCAACATAACCCTAAACCTAGGTCCAATCGGAACCCTAACCGGATTTCTAACCCTAGCCTTCAACATAACCCTAACCCTAGGTCCAATCGAAACCCTAAGCGGATCTGTATACCTAGCCCTCAACATAACCCTAACCCTAGGTCCAATCGGAACCCTAACCGGATCTGTATACCTAGCCATCAACATAACCCTAACCCTAGGTCCAATCGGAACCCTTACCGGATTTCTAACCATAGCCTTCAACATAACCCTAACCCTAGGTCCAATCGGAACCCTAACCTTATCTGTGTACTTAGCCCTCAACATAACCCTAACCCTAGGTCCAATGGGAACCTCAACCGGATCTCTAACCCTAGCCCTCAACATAAACCTAACCATAGGTCCATTCGGAACCCTAACCGGATCTCTAACTCTAGCCCTCAACATAACCCTAACCCTAGGTCCAATCGGAACCCTAACCGGAACTCTAACCCTAGCCCTCAAAGTAACCCTAAACCTAGGTCCAATCGGAACCCTAAGCGGATCTCTAACCTTAGCGTTCAACATATCACTAACCCTAGGTTCAATCGGAACCCTAAACGGATATCTAACCCTAGCCCTCAACATAACCCTAACCCTAGGTCCAATGGGAACCCTAAACGGATATCTAACCCTAGCCCTCAACATAACCCTAACCCTAGGTTCAATCGGAACCCTAACCGGATTTCTAACCCTAGCCCTCAACATAACCCTAACCCTAGTTCCAATCGGAACCCTAACAGGATCTCTTCCCCAGCCCTCAACATAACCCTAACCCTAGGTCCAATCAGAACCCTAACCGGATCTCTACCCCTCGCCCTCAACATAACCCAAACCGGAGGTCCAATCGGAACCCTAAGCGGATCTCTAACCTTAGCGTTCAACATATCACTAACCCTAGGTTCAATCGGAACCCTAAACGGATATCTAACCCTAGCCCTCAACATAACCCTAACCCTAGGTCCAATCGGAACCCTAAACGGATATCTAACCCTAGCCCTCAACATAACCCTAACCCTAGGTTCAATCGGAACCCTAACCGGATTTCTAACCCTAGCCCTCAACATAACCCTAACCCTAGTTCCAATCGGAACCCTAACAGGATCTCTACCCCAGCCCTCAACATAACCCTATCCCTATGTCCAATCAGAACCCTAACCGGATCTCTACCCCTCGCCCTCAACATAACCCTAACCCGAGGTCCAATCGGAACCCTAACCGGATATATAACACTAGCCCTTAACACAACCCTAACCCCAGGTCCAATCAGAACCCTAACCGGATCTCTACCCCTAGCCCTCAACATAACCCTAAACCTTGGTCCAATCGGAACCCTAACCGGATATATAACACTAGCCCTCAACATAACCCTAACCCTAGGTAAAAATCGGAACCCTAACCGGATCTCTAACCCTAGCTCTCAACATAACCCTAACCCTAGGTCCAATCGGAACCCTAACCGGATCTGTATACCTAGCCCTCAACATAACCCTAACCCTAGGTCCAATCGGAACCCTAACCGGATCTGTATACCTAGCCCTCAACATAACCCTAACCCTAGGTTCAATCGGAACCCTTACCGTATTTCTAACCATAGCCTTCAACATAACCCTAACCCTAGGTCCAATCGGAACCCTAACCGGATCTGTGTACCTAGCCCTCAACATAACCCTAACCCTAGGTCCAATCGGAACCCTAACCGGATCTCTAACCCTAGCCCTCAACATAACCCTAACCCTAGGTCCAATCGGAACCCTAACCGGAACTCTAACCCTAGCCCTCAAAATAACCCTAACCCTAGGTCCAATCGGAACCCTAAGTTGATCTCTAACCCTAGCGCTCAACATATCACTAACTCTAGGTCCAATCGGAACCCTAAATGGATATCTAACCCTAGCCCTCAACATAACCCTAACCCTAGGTCCAATCGGAACTCTAAACGGATATCTAACCCTATCCCTCAACATAACCCTAACCCTAGGTCCAATCGGAACCCTAAGTGGATCTCTAACCCTCGCCCTCAACATAACACTAACCCTAGTTCCAATCGGAACCCTAAACGGATATCTAACCCTAGCCCTCAACATAACCCTAACCCTAGGTCCAATCGGAACCCTAACCGGATCTCTAACCCTCGCCCACAACATAACGCTAACCCTAGGTCCAATCAGAACCCTAACCGGATCTCTAACCCTCGCCCTCAACATAACCCTAATCCTAGGTCCAATCGGAACCCTAACCGGATCTCTAACCCTAGCCCTCAACATAACCCTAACCCTAGGTCCAATCGGAACCCTAACGGGGTATCTAACCCCAGTCCTCAACATAACCCTAACCCTAGGTCCAATCGGAACCCTAACAGGATCTCTACCCTAGCCCTCAACATAACCCTAACCCTAGGTCCAATTGGAACACTAACCGGACCTCTACACCTCGCCTTCAACATAACCCTAACCCTAGGTCCAATTGGAACCCTAACCGGATATCTAACACTAGCCCTCAACATAACCCTAACCCTAGGTCCAATCGGAACCCTAACCGGATCCCTATCCCTAGCTCTCAACATAACCCTAACCCTAGGTCTAATCGGAATCCTAACCGGATCTCTAACCCTAGCCCTCAACATAACCCTAACCCTAGGTCCAATCGGAACCCTAACCGGATTTCTAACCCCAGCCTTCAACATAACCCTAACCCTAGGTCCAATCGGAACCCTAACCAGATCTCTAACCCTAGCCCTCAACATAACCCTAACCCTAGGTCCAATCGGAACCCTAACCGGATTTCTAACCCCAGCCTTCAACATAACCCTAACCCTAGGTCCAATCGGAACCCTAACCGGATCCGTATACCTAGCCCTCAACATAACCCTAACCCTAGGTCCAATCGGAACCCTAACCGGAACTCTAAACCTAGCCCTCAACATAACCCTAACCCTAGGTCCAATCGGAACCCTAACCGCATCTCTAACCCTAGCCCTCAACATAACCCTAACCCTAGGTACAATGGGAACCCTAACGAATCTCTAACGCTAGCCCTCAACATAACCCTAACCCTAGGTCCAATCGGAACCCTAACCGGAACTCTAACCCTAGCCCTCAAAATAACCCTAACCCTAGGTCCAATCGGAACCCTAACCGGATCTCTAACCCTAGCCCTCAACATAACCCTAACCCTAGGTCCAATCGGAACCCTAACCGGATCTCTAACCCTAGCCCTCAACATAACCCTAACCCTAGGTCCAATCAAAACACTAACTGGATCTCTAACCCTAGACCTCAACATAACCCTAACCCTAGATCCAATCGGAACCCTAACCGGATCTCTAACCCTAGCTCTCAACATAACCCTAACCCTAGGTCCAAACAGAACCCTAACCGGATCTCTAACCCTAGCCCTCAACATAACCCTAACCCTAGGTCCAATCGGAACCCTAACCGGATTTCTAACCCTAGCCTTCAACATAACCCTAACCCTAGGTCCATTCGGAACCCTAACCGGATCTGTATATCTAGCCCTCAACATAACCCTAACCCTAGGTGCAATCGGAACCCTAACCGGATTTCTAACCCTAGCTCTCAACATAACCCTAACCCTAGGTCCAATCGGAACCCTAACCGGATCTGTATACCTAGCCCTCAACATAACCCTAACCCTAGGTCCAATCGGAACCCTAACCGGATCTGTATACCTAGCCCTCAACATAACCCTAACCCTAGGTTCAATCGGAACCCTTACCGTATTTCTAACCATAGCCTTCAACATAACCCTAACCCTAGGTCCAATCGGAACCCTAACCGGATCTGTGTACCTAGCCCTCAACATAACCCTAACCCTAGGTCCAATCGGAACCCTAACCGGATCTCTAACCCTAGCCCTCAACATAACCCTAACCCTAGGTCCAATCGGAACCCTAACCGGAACTCTAACCCTAGCCCTCAAAATAACCCTAACCCTAGGTCCAATCGGAACCCTAAGTTGATCTCTAACCCTAGCGCTCAACATATCACTAACTCTAGGTCCAATCGAAACCCTAAATGGATATCTAACCCTAGCCCTCAACATAACCCTAACCCTAGGTCCAATCGGAACCCTAAACGGATATCTAACCCTATCCCTCAACATAACCCTAACCCTAGGTCCAATCGGAACCCTAAGTGGATCTCTAACCCTCGCCCTCAACATAACACTAACCCTAGTTCCAATCGGAACCCTAAACGGATATCTAACCCTAGCCCTCAACATAACCCTAACCCTAGGTCCAATCGGAACCCTAACCGGATCTCTAACCCTCGCCCACAACATAACCCTAACCCTAGGTCCAATCAGAACCCTAACCGGATCTCTAACCCTCGCCCTCAACATAACCCTAATCCTAGGTCCAATCGGAACCCTAACCGGATCTCTAACCCTAGCCCTCAACATAACCCTAACCCTAGGTCCAATCGGAACCCTAACGGGGTATCTAACCCCAGTCCTCAACATAACCCTAACCCTAGGTCCAATCGGAACCCTAACAGGATCTCTACCCTAGCCCTCAACATAACCCTAACCCTAGGTCCAATTGGAACACTAACCGGACCTCTACACCTCGCCTTCAACATAACCCTAACCCTAGGTCCAATTGGAACCCTAACCGGATATCTAACACTAGCCCTCAACATAACCCTAACCCTAGGTCCAATCGGAACCCTAACCGGATCCCTATCCCTAGCTCTCAACATAACCCTAACCCTAGGTCTAATCGGAATCCTAACCGGATCTCTAACCCTAGCCCTCAACATAACCCTAACCCTAGGTCCAATCGGAACCCTAACCGGATTTCTAACCCCAGCCTTCAACATAACCCTAACCCTAGGTCCAATCGGAACCCTAACCAGATCTCTAACCCTAGCCCTCAACATAACCCTAACCCTAGGTCCAATCGGAACCCTAACCGGATTTCTAACCCCAGCCTTCAACATAACCCTAACCCTAGGTCCAATCGGAACCCTAACCGGATCCGTATACCTAGCCCTCAACATAACCCTAACCCTAGGTCCAATCGGAACCCTAACCGGAACTCTAAACCTAGCCCTCAACATAACCCTAACCCTAGGTCCAATCGGAACCCTAACCGCATCTCTAACCCTAGCCCTCAACATAACCCTAACCCTAGGTACAATGGGAACCCTAACGAATCTCTAACGCTAGCCCTCAACATAACCCTAACCCTAGGTCCAATCGGAACCCTAACCGGAACTCTAACCCTAGCCCTCAAAATAACCCTAACCCTAGGTCCAATCGGAACCCTAACCGGATCTCTAACCCTAGCCCTCAACATAACCCTAACCCTAGGTCCAATCGGAACCCTAACCGGATCTCTAACCCTAGCCCTCAACATAACCCTAACCCTAGGTCCAATCAAAACACTAACTGGATCTCTAACCCTAGACCTCAACATAACCCTAACCCTAGATCCAATCGGAACCCTAACCGGATCTCTAACCCTAGCTCTCAACATAACCCTAAACCTAGGTCCAAACAGAACCCTAACCGGATCTCTAACCCTAGCCCTCAACATAACCCTAACCCTAGGTCCAATCGGAACCCTAACCGGATTTCTAACCCTAGCCTTCAACATAACCCTAACCCTAGGTCCATTCGGAACCCTAACCGGATCTGTATATCTAGCCCTCAACATAACCCTAACCCTAGGTGCAATCGGAACCCTAACCGGATTTCTAACCCTAGCCTTCAACATAACCCTAACCCTAGTTCCAATCGGAACCCTAACCGGATCTGTATACCTAGCCCTCAACATAACCCTAACCCTAGGTCCAATCGGAACCCTAAGCGGATCTGTGTACCTAGCCTTCAACATAACCCTAACCCTAGGTCCAATCGGAACCCCAACCGGATCTCTAACCCTAGCCCTCAACATAACCCTAACCCTAGGTCAAATCGGAAGCCTAACCGGATCTCTAACCCTAGCCCTCAACATAACCCTAACCCTAGGTCCAATCAAAACCCTAACTGGAACTCTAACCCTAGCCCTCAAAATAACCCTAACCCTAGGTCCAATCGGAACCCTAAGCGGATCTGTGTACCTAGCCTTCAACATAACCCTAACCCTAGGTCCAATCGGAACCCCAACCGGATCTCTAACCCTAGCCCTCAACATAACCCTAACCCTAGGTCAAATCGGAAGCCTAACCGGATCTCTAACCCTAGCCCTCAACATAACCCTAACCCTAGGTCCAATCAAAACCCTAACTGGAACTCTAACCCTAGCCCTCAAAATAACCCTAACCCTAGGTTCAATCGGAACCCTAAGCGGATCTCTAACCCTAGCGCTCAACATATCACTAACCCTAGGTCCAATCGGAACCCTAAACGGATATCTAACCCTAGCCCTCAACATAACCCTAACCCTAGGTCCAATCGGAACCCTAACCGGATCTCTAACCCTCGCCCTCAACATAACCCTAACCGTAGGTCCAATCGGAACCCTAACCGGATCTGTATACCTAGCCCAGAACATAACCCTAACCCTAGGTCCAATCGGAACCATAACCGGATCTCTAAGCCTAGTCCACAACATAACCCTAACCCTAGGTCCAATCGTAACCCTAACCGGATCTGTTTACCTAGCCCTCAACATAACCCTAACCCTAGGTCCAATCGGAACCCCAACCGGATCTCTAATCCTAGCCCTCAACGTAACCCTAACCCTAAGTCCAATCGGAACCCTAAACGGATATCTAACCCTAGCCCTCAACATAACCCTAACCCTAGGTCCAATCGGAACCCTAACCGGATATCTAACCCTAGCCCTCAACATAACCCTAACCCTAGTTCCAATCGGAACCCTAACAGGATCTCTACCCCAGCCCTCAACATAACCCTAACCCTAGGTCCAATCAGAACCCTAACCGGATCTCTACCCCTCGCCCTCAACATAACCCTAACCCGAGGTCCAATCGGAACCCTAACCGGATCTCTACCCCTCGCCCTCAACATAACCCTAAACCTTGGTCCAATCGGAACCCTAACCGGATATCTAACACTAGTCCTCAACATAACCCTACCCCTAGGTAAAAATCGGAACCCTAACCGGATCTCTAACCCTAGCTCTCAACATAACCCTAACCCTAGGTCCAATCGGAACCCTTACCGGATCTCTAACATTAGCCCTCAACATAACTCTAACCCTAGGTCCAATCGGAACAGTAAACGGGTATCTAACCCTAGCCCTCAACATAACCCTAACCCTAGGTCCAATCGGAACAGTAAACGGATATATAACCCTCGCCCTCAACATAACCCTAATCCTAGGTCCAATCAGAACCCTAACCGGATCTCTAACCCTAGCCCTCAACATAACCCTAACCCTCGTCCAATCGGAACCCTAACCGGAACTCTAACCCTAGCCCTCAAAATAACCCAAACCCTAGGTCCAATCGAAACCCTAAACGAATATCTAACCCTAGCCCTCAACATAACCCTAACACTAGGTCCAATCGGAACCCTAACGGGGTATCTCAAGCCAGCCCTCAACATAACCTAACCCTAGGTCCAATCGGAACCCTAACTGGATCTCTACCCCAGCTCTCAACATAACCCTAACCCTAGGTCCAATTGGAACCCTAACCGGACCTCTACACCTCGCCCTCAACATAACCCTAACCCTAGGTCCAATTGGAACCCTAACCGGATATCTAACACTAGCCCTCAACATAACCCTAACCCTAGGTCCAATCAAAACCCTAACTGGATCTCTAAACCTAGCCCTCAACATAACCATAACACTAGGTCCAATCGGAACCCTAACCGGATCTCTAAACCTAGCCCTCAACATAACCCTAACCCTAGGTCCAATGGGAAGAGTAAACGGATATCTAACCCAGCCCTCAACATAACCCTAATCCTAGGTCCAATCGGAACCCTAAATGGATCTCTACACCTCGCCCTCAACATAACCCTAACCCTACGTCTAATCGGAACCCTAACCGGTTCTCTACCCCTCGCCCTCAACATAACCCTAACCCTAGGTCCAATCGGAACCGTAACCAGATCTCTAACCTTAGCCCTCAACACAACACTAACCCTAGGTCCAATCGGACCCTATCCGGATCTCTAACCCTAGCCCTCAACATAACCCTAACCCTCGTCCAATCGGAACCCTAACCGGAACTCTAACCCTAGCCCTCAAAATAACCCAAACCCTAGGTCCAATCGGAACCCTAACCCGATCTCTAACCCTAGCCCTCAACAATTCACTAACCCTAGGTCCAATCGGAACACTAAACGAATATCTAACCCTAGCCCTCAACATAACCCTAACCCTAGGTCGAACTGGAACCCTAACCGGATATCTAACACTAGCCCTCAACATAACCCTAACCCTAATTCCAATCGGAACCCTAACCGGATCTCTATCCCTAGCTCTCAACATAACCCTAACCCTAGGTCTAATCGGAACCCTAACCGGATCTCTAACCCTAGACCTCAACATAACCCTAACCCTAGGTCCAATCGGAACCCTAACCGGATCTCTAACCCTAGCCCACAACATAACCCTAACCCTAGGTCCAATCGGAACCCTAACAGGATTTCTAACCCTAGCCTTCAACATAACCCTAACCCTAGGTCCAATCGGAACCCTAACCAGATCTCTAACCCTAGCCCTCAACATAACCCTAACCCTAGGTCCAATCGGAACCCTAACCGGATTTCTAACCCTAGCCTTCAACATAACCCTAACCCTAGGTACAATCGGAACCTTAACCGGATCCGTATACCTAGCCCTCAACATAACCCTAACCCTAGGTCCAATCGGAACCCTAACCGGATCTCTATACCTAGCCTTCAACATAACCCTAACCCTAGGTCCATTCGGAACCCTAACCAGATCTCTAACCCTAGCCCTCAACATAACCATAACCCTAGGTCCAATCGAAACCCTAACCGGATCTCTAAACCTAGCCCTCAACATAACCCTAACCCTAGGTCCAATCGGAACCCTAACCGGATCTCTAACCCTAGCCCTCAACATAACCCTAACCCTAGGTACAATGGGAACCCTACCGGATCTCTAACGCTAGCCCTAAACATAACCCTAACGCTAGGTCCAATCGGAACCTTAACCGGATCTGTATACCTATCCCTCAACATAACCCAAACACTTGGTCCAATCGGAACCCTAACCGGATCTCTAACCCTAGCCCTCAACATAACCCTAACCCTAGGTCCAATCGGAACCCTAACCGGATCTCTAACCCTAGCCCTCAACATAACCCTAACCCTAGGTCCAATCGGAACCCTAACCGGATCTCTAACCCTAGCCCTCAACATAACCCTAACCCTAGGTCCAACCAAAACACTAACTGGATCTCTAACCCTAGACCTCAACATAACCCTAACCCTAGATCCAATCGGAACCCTAACCGGATCTCTAACCCTAGCTCTCAACATAACCCTAACCCTAGGTCCAATCAGAACCCTAACCGGATCTCTAACCCTAGCCCTCAACATAACCCTAACCCTAGGTCCAATCGGAACCCTAACAGGATCTCTACCCCAGCCCTCAACATAACCCTAACCGTAGGTCCAATTGGAACCCTAACCGGACCTCTACACCTCGCCCTCAACATAACCCTAACCGTAGGTCCAATCGGAACCCTAACCGGATATCTAACACTAGCCCTCAACATAACCCTAACCCTAGGTCCAATCAAAACCCTAACTGGATCTCTAACCCTAGCCCTCAACATAACTATAACCCTAGGTTCAATCGGAACCCTAACCGGATCTCTAACCCTAGCCCTCAACATAACCCTAACCCTAGGTCCAATCGGAAGAGTAAACGGATATCTAACCCTAGCCCTCAACATAACCCTAATCCTAGGTCCAATCGGAACCCTAACCGGATCTCTACACCACGCACTCAAGATAACCCTAACCCTACGTCTAATCGGAACCCTAACCGGTTCTCTACCCCTCGCCATCAACATAACCCTAACCCTAGGTCCAATCGGAACCCTAACCGGATCCCTAAACCTAGCCCTCAACATAACCCTAACCCTCGTCCAATAGGAACCCTAACAGGATCTCTACCCCAGCCCTCAACATAACCCTAACCCTAGGTCCAATCGGAACCCTAACCGGATCTCTACCCCTTGCCCTCAACATAACCCTAACCCTAGGTCCAATCGGAACCCTAACCGGATATCTAACACTAGCCCTCAACATAACCCTAACCCAAGGTCCAATCGGAACCCTAACCGGATCTCTATCCCTAGCCTTCAACATAACTCTAACCCTAGGTCCAATCGGAACTCTAACCGGATCTCTAACCCTAGCCCACAACATAACCCTAACCCTAGGTCCAATCGGAACCCTAACCGGATCTGTGTACCTAGCCCTCAACATAACCCTACCCCTAGGTCCAATCGGAACCCTAACCGGATCTGTGTACCTAGCCCTCAACATAACCCTAACCCTAGGTCCAATCGGAACCCCAACCGGATCTCTAACCCTAGCCCTCAACATAACCCTAACCCTAGGTCCAATCGGAACCCTAACAGGATCTCTACCCCAGCCCTCAACATAACCCTAACCCTAGGTCCAATCGGAACCCTAACCGGATATCTAACACTAGCCCTCAACATAACCCTAACCCTAGGTAAAAATCGGAACCCTAACCGGATCTCTAACCGTAGCTCTCAACATAACCCTAACCCTAGGTCCAATCGGAACCCTTACCGGATCTCTAACCCTAGCCCTCAACATAACTCTAACCCTAGGTCCAATCGGAACAGTAAACGGATATCTAACCCTAGCCCTCAACATAACCCTAATCCTAGGTCCAATCGGAACCCTAACCGGATCTCTAACCCTAGCCCTCAACATAACCCTAACCCTCGTCCAATCGGAACCCTAACCGGAACTCTAACCCTAGCCCTCAAAATAACCCAAACCCTAGGTCCAATCGGAACCCTAACCGGATCTCTAAACCTAGCCCTCAACAATTCACTAACCCTCGGTCCAATCGGAACGCTAAACGAATATCTAACCCTAGCACTCAACATAACCCTAACACTAGGTCCAATCGGAACCCTAACGGGGTATCTAACCCCAGCCCTCAACATAACCATAACACTAGGTCCAATTGGAACCCTAACGGGACCTCTACACCTCGCCCTCAACATAACCCTAACCCTAGGTCCAATCGGAACCCTAACCGGATCTCTACCCCTCTCCCTCAACATAACCCTAACCCTAGGTCCAATCGGAAACCTAACCGGATCTGTGTACCTAGCCCTCAACATAACGCTAACCCTAGGTCCAATCGGAACCCCAACCGGATCCCTAACCCTAGCCCTCAACATAACCCTAACCCTAGGCCCAATCGGAACCCTAACCGGATCTCAAACCCTAGCCCTCAACATAACCCTAACACTAGGTCCAATCGGAACCCTAACCGGTACTCTAACCCTAGACCTCAAAATAACCCTAACCCTAGGTCCAATCGGAACCCTAAGCGGATCTCTAACCCTAGCGCTCAACATATCACTAACCCTAGGTCCAATCGGAACCCTAAATGGATATCTAACCCTTGCCCTCAACATAACACTAACCCTAGGTCCAAATGGAACCCTAAGCGGATCTCTAACCCTAGCGCTCAACATATCTCTAACCCTAGGTCCAATCGGAACCCTAACCGGATCTCTAACCCTCGCCCTCAACATAACCCTAATCCTAGGACCAATCGGAACCCTAACCGGATCTCTAACCGTAGCCCTCAACATAACCCTAACCCTCGTTCAATCGGAACCCTAACCGGAACTCTAAACCTAGCCCTCAAAATAACCCAAACCCTAGGTCCAATCGGAACCCTGACCGGTTCTCTAACCCTAGCCCTCAACAATTCACTAACACTAGGTCCAATCGGAACCCTAAACGAATATCTAACCCTAGCCCTCAACATAACCCTAACCCTAGGTCCAATCGGAACCCTAACTGGGTATCTAACCCCAGTCCTCAACATAACCCTAACCCTAGGTCCAATTGGAACCCTAACCGAATATCTAACACTAGCCCTCAACATAACCCTAACCCTAGGTCCAATCGGAACCCTAACCGGATCTGTATACCTATCCCTCAACATAATCTAACCCTAGGTCCAATCGGAACCCAAACCGGATCTGTATACCTAGCCCTCAACATAACCCTAACCCTAGGTCCAATCGGAACCCTAACCAGATCTCTAACCCTAGCCCTCAACATAACCCTAACCCTAGGTCCAATCGGAACCCTAACCGGATCTGTATACCTAGCCCTCAACATAACCCTAACCCTAGGTCCAATCGGAACCCTAACCGGATCTGTATACCTAGCCCTCAACATAACCCTAACCCTAGGTCCAATCGGAACCCTAACCGGATCTCTAACCCTAGCCCACAACATAACCCTAACCCTGGGTCAAATCGGAACCCTAACCGGATCTGAGTACCTAGCCCTCAACATAACCCTAACCCTAGGTCCAATCGGAACCCTAACCGGATATCTAACACTAGCCCTCAACATAACACTAACCCTAGGTCCAATCGGAACCCTAACCGGATCTCTATCCCTAGCTCTCAACATAACCCTAACCCTAGGTCCAATCGGAACCCTAACCGGATCTCTAACCTTAGCCCTCAACACAACACTAACCCTAGGTCCAATCAGAACCCTAACCGGATCTCTAACCCTAGCCCTCAACATAAACCTAACCCTCGTCCAATGGGAACCCTAACCGGAACTCTAACCCTAGCCCTCAAAATAACCCAAACCCTAGTTCCAATCGGAACCCTAACCGGATCTCTAACCCTAGCCCTCAACAATTCACTAACCCTAGGTCCAATCGGAACCCTAAACGAATATCTAACCCTAGCCCTCAACATAACCCTAACCCTAGGTCCAATCGGAACCCTAACGGGGTATCTAACCCCAGCCCTCAACATAACCCTAACCCTAGGTCCAATCGGAACCCTAACAGGATCTCTACCCCTGCCCTCAACATAACCCTAACCATAGGTCCAATTGGAACCCTAACGGGACCTCTACACCTCGCCCTCAACATAACCCTAAACCTAGGTCCAATCGGAACCCTAACCGGACCTCTACCACTCTTCCTCAACATAACCCTAACCCTAGGTCCAATCGGAACCCTAACGGGATATCTAACACTAGCCCTCAACATAACACTAACCCTAGGTCCAATCGGAACCCTAACCGGATCTCTATCCCTAGCTCTCAACATAACCCTAACCCTAGGTCCAATCGGAACCCTAACCGGATCTCTAACCCTGGCCCTCAACATAACCCTAACCCTAGGTCCAATCGGAACCCTAACCGGATTTCTAACCCTAGCCTTCAACATAACCCTAACCCTAAGTCCAATCGGAACCCTAACCGGATCCGTATACCTAGCCCTCAACATAACCCTAACCCTAGGTCCAATCGGAACCCTAACCGGATCTGTATACCTAGCCCTCAACATAACCCTAATCCTAGGTCCAATCGGAACCCTAACCGGATCTCTAACCCTAGTCCTCAACATAACCCTAACCCTAGGTCCAATCGGAACCCTAACCGGATCTCTAAACCTAGCCCTCAAAATAACCCTAACCCTAGGTCCAATCGGAACCCTAACCGGATCTCTAACGCTAGCCCTCAACATAACCCTAACGCTAGGTCCAATCGGAACCCTAACCGGATCTGTATACCTATCCCTCAACATAACCCAAACCCTTGGTCCAATCGGAACCCTAACCGGATCTCTAACCCTAGCCCTCAACATAACCCTAACCCTAGGTCCAATCGGAACCCTAACCGGATCTCTAACCCTAGCCCTCAACATAACCCTAACCCTAGGTCCAATCGGAACCCTAACCGGATCTCTAACCCTAGCTCTCAACATAACCCTAACCCTAGGTACAAACAGAACCCTAACCGGATCTCTAACCCTAGCCCTCAACATAACCCTAACCCTAGGTCCAATCGGAACCCTAACCGGATTTCTAACCCTAGCCTTCAACATAACCCTAACCCTAGGTCCAATCGGAACCCTAACCGGATCTGTATACCTAGCCCTCAACATAACCCTAACCCTAGGTCCAATCGGAACCCTAACCGGATCTCTAAACCTAGTCCACAACATAACCCTAACCCTAGGTCCAATCGGAACACTATCGGATCTGTGTACCTAGCCCTCAACATAACCCTAACCCTAGGTCCAATCGGAACCCCAACCGGATCTCTAACCCTAGTCCTCAACATAACCCTAACTCTAGGTCCATTTGGAACCCTAACCGGATCTGTAACCCTAGCCCTCAACATAACCCTAACCCTAGGTCCAATCGGAACCCTAACCGGAACTCTAACCCTAGCCCTCAAAATAACCCTAACCCTAGGTCCAATCGGAACGCTAAGCGGATCTCTAACCCTAGTGCTCAGCATATCACTAACCCTAGGACCAATCGGAACCCTAAACGGATATCAAACACTAGCCCTCAACATAACCCTAACCCTAGGTCCAATCGGAACCCTAAACGGATATCTAACCCTAGCCCTCAACATAACACTAACCCTAGGTCCAATCGGAACCCTAACCGGATATCTAACCCTAGCCCTCAACATAACCCTAACCCTAGTTCCAATCGGAACCCTAACAGGATCTCTACCCCAGCCCTCAACATAACCCTAACCCTAGGTACAATCAGAACCCTAATCGGATCTCTACCCCTCGCCCTCAACATAACCCTAACCCGAGGTCCAATCGGAACCCTAACCGGATCTCTACCCCTCGCCCTCAACATAACCCTAAACCTTGGTCCAATCGGAACCCTAACTGGATATCTAACACTAGCCCTCAACCTAACCCTAACCCTAGGTAAAAATCGGAACCCTAACCGGATCTCTAACCCTAGCTCTCAACATAACCCTAACCCTAGGTCCAATCGGAACCCTAACCGGATCTCTAACCCTAGCCCTCAACATAACCCTAACCCTAGGTCCAATCGGAACAGTAAACGGATATCTAACCCTAGCCCTCAACATAAACCTAACCCTTGGTCCAATTGGAACCCTAACCGGATCTCTAACCCTCGCCCTCAACATAACCCTAATCCTAGGTCCAATCGGAACCCTAACCGGATCTCTAACCCTAGCTCTCAACATAACCCTAACCCTAGGTCCAATCGGAACCCTAACCGGATCTCTAACCCTAGCCCTCAACATAACCCAAACCCTAGGTCCAATCGGAACCTTAACCGGATATCTAACACTAGCCCTCAACATAACCCTAACCCTAGGTCCAATCGGAACCCTAACGGGGTATCTAACCCCAGCCCTCAAGAGAACCCTAACCCTAGGTCCAATCAAAACCCTAACTGGATCTCTAACCCTAGCCCTCAACATAACCATAACCCTAGGTCCAATCGGAACCCTAACCGGATCTCTAACCTTAGCCCTCAACACAACACTAACCCTAGGTCCAATTGGAACCCTAACCGGACCTCTACACCTCGCCCTCTACATCACCCTAACCCTAGGTCCAATTGGAACCCTAACCGGATATCTAACACTAGCCCTCAACAGAACCCTAACCCTAGGTCCAATCAAAACCCTAACCGGATCTCTAACCCTAGCCCTCAATATAACCCTAACCCTCGTCCAATGGGAACCCTAACCGGAACTCTAACCCTAGCCCTCAAAATAACCCAAACCCTAGTTCCAATCGGAATCCTAACCGGATCTCTAACCCTAGAACTCAACAATTCACTAACCCTAGGTCCAATCGGAACCCTAAACGAGTATCTAACCCTAGCCCTCAACATAACCCTTACCCTAGGTCCAATCGGAACCCTAACGGGGTATCTAACCCCAGCCCTCAACATAACCCTAACCCTAGGTCCAATCGGAACCCTAACAGGATCTCTACCCCAGCCCTCAACATAACCCTAACCCTAGGTCCAATTGGAACCCTAACGGGACCTATACACCTCGCCCTCAACATAACCCTAAACCTAGGTCCAATCAGAACCGTAACCGGACCTCTACCCCTCTTCCTCAACATAACCCTAACCCTAGGTCCAATCGGAACCCTAACCGGATATCTAACACTAGCCCTCAACATAACACTAACCCTAGGTCCAATCGGAACCCTAACCGGATCTCTATCCCTAGCTCTCAACATAACCCTAACCCTAGGTCCAATCGGAACCCTAACCGGATCTCTAACCCTGGCCCTCAACATAACCCTAACCCTAGGTCCAATCGGAACCCTAACCGGATTTCTAACCCTAGCCTTCAACATAACCCTAACCCTAGGTCCAATCGGAACCCTAACCGGATTTCTAACCCTAGCCTTCAACATAACCCTAACCCTAGGTCCAATCGGAACCCTAACCGGATTTCTAACCCTAGCCTTCAACATAACCCTAACCCTAGGTCCAATCGGAACCCTAACCGGATCTCTAACCTTAGCCCACAACATAACCCTAACCCTAGGTCCAATCGGAACCCTAACCGGATCTGTGTACCTATCCCTCAACATAACCCTAACCCTAGGTCCAATCGGAACCGCAACCGGATCTCTAACCCTACCCATCAACATTACCCTAACCCTAGGTCCAATCGGAAGCCTAACCGGATCTCTAACCCTAGCCCTCAACATAACCCTATCCCTAGGTCCAATCAAAACACTAACTGGATCTCTAAACCTAGCCCTCAACATAACCCTAACCCTAGGTCCAATCGGAACCCTAACCGGATCTCTAACCCTAGCTCTCAACATAACCCTAACCCTAGGTCCAAACAGAACCCTAACCGGATCTCTAACCCTAGCCCTCAACATAACCCTAACCCTAGGTCCAATCGGAACCCTAACCGGATTTCTAACCCTAGCCTTCAACATAACCCTAACCCTAGGTCCAATCGGAACCCTAACCGGATCTGTATACCTAGCCCTCAACATAACCCTAACCCTAGGTCCAATCGGAACCCTAACCGGATCTGTATAGCTAGCCCTCAACATAACCCTAACCCTAGGTCCAATCGGAACCCTTACCGGATTTCTAACCATAGCCTTCAACATAACCCTAACCCTAGGTCCAATCGGAACCCTAACTGGATCTGTGTACCTCGCCCTCAACATAACCCTAACCCTAGGTCCAATCGGAACCCCAACCGGATCTCTAACCCTAGCCCTCAACATAACCCTAACCCTAGGTCCAATCGGAAGCCTAAACGGATCTCTAACCCTAGCCCTCAACATAACCCTAACCCTAGGTGCATTCGGAACCCTAACCGGATCTCTAACCCTAGCCATCAACATAACCCTAACCCTAGGTCCAATCGGAACCCTAACGGGGTATCTAACCCCAGCCCTCAACATAACCCTAACCCTAGGTCCAATCGGAACCCTAACAGGATCTCTACCCCAGCCCTCAACATAACCCTAACCCTAGGTCCAATTGGAACCCTAACGGGACTTCTACACCTCGCCCTCAACATAACCCTAACCCTAGGTCCAATCGGAACACTAACCGGATCTCTACCCCTCTTCCTCAACATAACCATAACCCTAGGTCCAATCGGAACCCTAACCGGATATCTAACACTAGCCCTCAACATAACACTAACCCTAGGTCCAATCGGAACCCTAACCGGATCTCTATCCCTAGCTCTCAACATAACCCTAACCCTAGGTCCAATCGGAACCCTAACCGGATCTCTAACCCTGGCCCTCAACATAACCCTAACCCTAGGTCCAATCGGAACCCTAACCGCATTTCTAACCCTAGCCTTCAACTTAACCCTAACCCGAGGTCCAATCGGAACTCTAACCGGATCTGTATACCTAGCCCTCAACATAACCCTAACCCCAGGTCCAATCGGAACCCTAACCGGATCTCTAACCATAGCCCACAACATAACCCTAAACCTAGGTTCAATCGGAACCCTAACCGGATCTGTGTACCTATCCCTCAACATAACCCTAACCCTAGGTCCAATCGGAACCGCAACCGGATCTCTAATCCTACCCATCAACATAACCCTAACCCTAGGTCCAATCGGAACCCTAACCGGATCTCTAACCCTAGCCCTCAACATAACCCTAACCCTAGGTCCAATCGGAACCCTAACCGGATCTCTACCCCAGCCCTCAACATAACCCTAACCCTAGGTCCAATCAGAACCCTAATCGGATCTCTACCCCTCGCCCTCAACATAACCCTAACCCGAGGTCCAATCGGAACCCTAACCGGATCTCTACCCCTCGCCCTCAACATAACCCTAAACCTTGGTCCAATCGGAACCCTAACTGGATATCTAACACTAGCCCTCAACCTAACCCTAACCCTAGGTAAAAATCGGAACCCTAACCGGATCTCTAACCCTAGCTCTCAACATAACCCTAACCCTAGGTCCAATCGGAACCCTAACCGGATCTCTAACCCTAGCCCTCAACATAACCCTAACCCTAGGTCCAATCGGAACAGTAAACGGATATCTAACCCTAGCCCTCAACATAAACCTAACCCTTGGTCCAATTGGAACCCTAACCGGATCTCTAACCCTCGCCCTCAACATAACCCTAATCCTAGGTCCAATCGGAACCCTAACCGGATCTCTAACCTAGCTCTCAACATAACCCTAACCCTAGGTCCAATCGGAACCCTAACCGGATCTCTAACCCTAGCCCTCAACATAACCCAAACCCTAGGTCCAATCGGAACCTTAACCGGATATCTAACACTAGCCCTCAACATAACCCTAACCCTAGGTCCAATCGGAACCCTAACGGGGTATCTAACCCCAGCCCTCAAGAGAACCCTAACCCTAGGTCCAATCAAAACCCTAACTGGATCTCTAACCCTAGCCCTCAACATAACCATAACCCTAGGTCCAATCGGAACCCTAACCGGATCTCTAACCTTAGCCCTCAACACAACACTAACCCTAGGTCCAATTGGAACCCTAACCGGACCTCTACACCTCGCCCTCTACATCACCCTAACCCTAGGTCCAATTGGAACCCTAACCGGATATCTAACACTAGCCCTCAACAGAACCCTAACCCTAGGTCCAATCAAAACCCTAACCGGATCTCTAACCCTAGCCCTCAATATAACCCTAACCCTCGTCCAATGGGAACCCTAACCGGAACTCTAACCCTAGCCCTCAAAATAACCCAAACCCTAGTTCCAATCGGAATCCTAACCGGATCTCTAACCCTAGAACTCAACAATTCACTAACCCTAGGTCCAATCGGAACCCTAAACGAGTATCTAACCCTAGCCCTCAACATAACCCTTACCCTAGGTCCAATCGGAACCCTAACGGGGTATCTAACCCCAGCCCTCAACATAACCCTAACCCTAGGTCCAATCGGAACCCTAACAGGATCTCTACCCCAGCCCTCAACATAACCCTAACCCTAGGTCCAATTGGAACCCTAACGGGACCTATACACCTCGCCCTCAACATAACCCTAAACCTAGGTCCAATCAGAACCGTAACCGGACCTCTACCCCTCTTCCTCAACATAACCCTAACCCTAGGTCCAATCGGAACCCTAACCGGATATCTAACACTAGCCCTCAACATAACACTAACCCTAGGTCCAATCGGAACCCTAACCGGATCTCTATCCCTAGCTCTCAACATAACCCTAACCCTAGGTCCAATCGGAACCCTAACCGGATCTCTAACCCTGGCCCTCAACATAACCCTAACCCTAGGTCCAATCGGAACCCTAACCGGATTTCTAACCCTAGCCTTCAACATAACCCTAACCCTAGGTCCAATCGGAACCCTAACCGGATTTCTAACCCTAGCCTTCAACATAACCCTAACCCTAGGTCCAATCGGAACCCTAACCGGATCTCTAACCTTAGCCCACAACATAACCCTAACCCTAGGTCCAATCGGAACCCTAACCGGATCTGTGTACCTATCCCTCAACATAACCCTAACCCTAGGTCCAATCGGAACCGCAACCGGATCTCTAACCCTACCCATCAACATAACCCTAACCCTAGGTCCAATCGGAAGCCTAACCGGATCTCTAACCCTAGCCCTCAACATAACCCTATCCCTAGGTCCAATCAAAACACTAACTGGATCTCTAAACCTAGCCCTCAACATAACCCTAACCCTAGGTCCAATCGGAACCCTAACCGGATCTCTAACCCTAGCTCTCAACATAACCCTAACCCTAGGACCAAACAGAACCCTAACCGGATCTCTAACCCTAGCCCTCAACATAACCCTAACCCTAGGTCCAATCGGAACCCTAACCGGATTTCTAACCCTAGCCTTCAACATAACCCTAACCCTAGGTCCAATCGGAACCCTAACCGGATCTGTATACCTAGCCCTCAACATAACCCTAACCCTAGGTCCAATCGGAACCCTAACCGGATCTGTATAGCTAGCCCTCAACATAACCCTAACCCTAGGTCCAATCGGAACCCTTACCGGATTTCTAACCATAGCCTTCAACATAACCCTAACCCTAGGTCCAATCGGAACCCTAACTGGATCTGTGTACCTCGCCCTCAACATAACCCTAACCCTAGGTCCAATCGGAACCCCAACCGGATCTCTAACCCTAGCCCTCAACATAACCCTAACCCTAGGTCCAATCGGAAGCCTAAACGGATCTCTAACCCTAGCCCTCAACATAACCCTAACCCTAGGTGCATTCGGAACCCTAACCGGATCTCTAACCCTAGCCATCAACATAACCCTAACCCTAGGTCCAATCGGAACCCTAACGGGGTATCTAACCCCAGCCCTCAACATAACCCTAACCCTAGGTCCAATCGGAACCCTAACAGGATCTCTACCCCAGCCCTCAACATAACCCTAACCCTAGGTCCAATTGGAACCCTAACGGGACTTCTACACCTCGCCCTCAACATAACCCTAACCCTAGGTCCAATCGGAACACTAACCGGATCTCTACCCCTCTTCCTCAACATAACCATAACCCTAGGTCCAATCGGAACCCTAACCGGATATCTAACACTAGCCCTCAACATAACACTAACCCTAGGTCCAATCGGAACCCTAACCGGATCTCTATCCCTAGCTCTCAACATAACCCTAACCCTAGGTCCAATCGGAACCCTAACCGGATCTCTAACCCTGGCCCTCAACATAACCCTAACCCTAGGTCCAATCGGAACCCTAACCGCATTTCTAACCCTAGCCTTCAACTTAACCCTAACCCGAGGTCCAATCGGAACTCTAACCGGATCTGTATACCTAGCCCTCAACATAACCCTAACCCCAGGTCCAATCGGAACCCTAACCGGATCTCTAACCATAGCCCACAACATAACCCTAAACCTAGGTTCAATCGGAACCCTAACCGGATCTGTGTACCTATCCCTCAACATAACCCTAACCCTAGGTCCAATCGGAACCGCAACCGGATCTCTAATCCTACCCATCAACATAACCCTAACCCTAGGTCCAATCGGAACCCTAACCGGATCTCTAACCCTAGCCCTCAACATAACCCTAACCCTAGGTCCAATCGGAACCCTAACCGGATCTCTAACCCTAGCCCTCAACATAACCCTAAGCCTAGGTCCAATCAAAACACTAACTGGATCTCTAATCCTAGCTCTCAACATAACCCTAACCCTAGGTCCAATCAGAACCCTAACCGGATCTCTAATCCTAGCTCTCAACATAACCCTAACCCTAGGTCCAATCGGAACCCTAACCGGATTTCTAACCCTAGCCTTCAACATAACCCTAACCCTAGGTCCAATCGGAACCCTAACCGGATCTGTGTACCTAGCCCTCAACATAACCCTAACCCTAGGTCCAATCGGAACCCCAACCGGATCTCTAACGCTAGCCCTCAACATAACCCTAACCCGAGGTCCAATCGGAAGCCTAACCGGATCTCTAACCCTAGCCCTCAACATAACCCTAACCCTAGGTCCAATCGGAACCCTAACCGTATCTCTAACTCTAGCCCTCAACATAACCCTAACCCTAGGTCCAATCGGAAACCTAACCGGCTCTGTATACCTAGCCCTCAACATAACCCTAACCCTACGTCCAATCGGAACCCTAACCGGATCTCTAACCCTACCCCACAACATAACCCTAACCCTGGGTCCAATCGGAACCCTAACCGGATCTGTGTACCTAGCCCTCAACATAACCCTAAGCCTAGGTCCAATCGGAACCCCAACCGGATCTCTAACCCGAGCCCTCAACTTAACCCTAACCCTAGGTCCAATCGGAACCCTAAACGAATATCTAACCCTAGCCCTCAACATAACCCTAACCCTAGGTCCAATCGGAACCCTAACCAGATCTCTATCCCTAGCTCTCAAAATAACCCTTACCCTAGGTCCAATCGGAACCCTAACCGGATCTCTAAACCTAGCCCTCAACATAACCCTAACCCTAGGTCCAATCGGAACCCTAACCGGATTTCTAACCATAGCCTTCAACATAACCCTAACCCTAGGTCCAATCGGAACCCTAACCGGATCTGTATACCTAGCCCTCAACATAACCCTAAACCTAGGTCCAATCGGAACCCTAACCGGATCTGTATACCTAGCCTCAACATAACCCTAACCCTAGGTCCAATCGGAACCCTTACCGGATTTCTAACCATAGCCTTCAACATAACCCTAACCCTAGGTCCAATCGGAACCCTAACCGGAACTGTGTACCTAGCCCTCAACATAACCCTAACCCTAGGTCCAATCGGAACCCTAACCGGATCTCTAACCCTGGCCCTCAACATAACCCTAACCCTAGGTCCAATCGGAACCCTAACCGCATTTCTAACCCTAGCCTTCAACATAACCCTAACCCGAGGTCCAATCGGAACTCTAACCGGATCTGTATACCTAGCCCTCAGCATAACCCTAACCCTAGGTCCAATCGGAACCCTAACCGGATCTCTAACCTTAGCCCACAACATAACCCTAACCCTAGGTTCAATCGGAACCCTAACCGGATCTGTGTACCTATCCCTCAACATAACCCTAACCCTAGGTCCAATCGGAACCGCAACCGGATCTCTAATCCTACCCATCAACATAACCCTAACCCTAGGTCCAATCGGAACCCTAACCGGATCTCTAACCCTAGCCCTCAACATAACCCTAACCCTAGGTCCAATCGGAACCCTAACCGGATCTCTAACCCTAGCCCTCAACATAACCCTAAGCCTAGGTCCAATCAAAACACTAACTGGATCTCTAATCCTAGCTCTCAACATAACCCTAACCCTAGGTCCAATCAGAACCCTAACCGGATCTCTAATCCTAGCTCTCAACATAACCCTAACCCTAGGTCCAATCGGAACCCTAACCGGATTTCTAACCCTAGCCTTCAACATAACCCTAACCCTAGGTCCAATCGGAACCCTAACCGGATCTGTGTACCTTGCCCTCAACATAACCCTAACCCTAGGTCCAATCGGAACCCCAACCGGATCTCTAACGCTAGCCCTCAACATAACCCTAACCCGAGGTCCAATCGGAAGCCTAACCGGATCTCTAACCCTAGCCCTCAACATAACCCTAACCCTAGGTCCAATCGGAACCCTAACCGTATCTCTAACTCTAGCCCTCAACATAACCCTAACCCTAGGTCCAATCGGAAACCTAACCGGCTCTGTATACCTAGCCCTCAACATAACCCTAACCCTACGTCCAATCGGAACCCTAACCGGATCTCTAACCCTACCCCACAACATAACCCTAACCCTGGGTCCAATCGGAACCCTAACCGGATCTGTGTACCTAGCCCTCAACATAACCCTAAGCCTAGGTCCAATCGGAACCCCAACCGGATCTCTAACCCGAGCCCTCAACTTAACCCTAACCCTAGGTCCAAACGGAACCCTAAACGAATATCTAACCCTAGCCCTCAACATAACCCTAACCCTAGGTCCAATCGGAACCCTAACCAGATCTCTATCCCTAGCTCTCAAAATAACCCTTACCCTAGGTCCAATCGGAACCCTAACCGGATCTCTAAACCTAGCCCTCAACATAACCCTAACCCTAGGTCCAATCGGAACCCTAACCGGATTTCTAACCATAGCCTTCAACATAACCCTAACCCTAGGTCCAATCGGAACCCTAACCGGATCTGTATACCTAGCCCTCAACATAACCCTAAACCTAGGTCCAATCGGAACCCTAACCGGATCTGTATACCTAGCCTCAACATAACCCTAACCCTAGGTCCAATCGGAACCCTTACCGGATTTCTAACCATAGCCTTCAACATAACCCTAACCCTAGGTCCAATCGGAACCCTAACCGGATCTGTGTACCTAGCCCTCAACATAACCCTAACCCTAGGTCCAATCGGAACCCCAACCGGATCTCTAACCCTAGCCCTCAACATAACCCTAACCCTAGGTTCAATCGGAACCCCAACCGGATCTCTAACCCTAGCCCTCAACATAACCCTAACCCTAGGTCCAATCGGAACCCTAACCAGATCTCTATCCCTAGCTCTCAAAATAACCCTTACCCTAGGTCCAATCGGAACCCTAACCGGATCTCTAAACCTAGCCCTCAACATAACCCTAACCCTAGGTCCAATCGGAACCCTAACCGGATTTCTAACCATAGCCTTCAACATAACCCTAACCCTAGGTCCAATCGGAACCCTAACCGGATCTGTATACCTAGCCCTCAACATAACCCTAAACCTAGGTCCAATCGGAACCCTAACCGCATCTGTATACCTAGCCTCAACATAACCCTAACCCTAGGTCCAATCGGAACCCTTACCGGATTTCTAACCATAGCCTTCAACATAACCCTAACCCTAGGTCCAATCGGAACCCTAACCGGATCTGTGTACCTAGCCCTCAACATAACCCTAACCCTAGGTCCAATCGGAACCCCAACCGGATCTCTAACCCTAGCCCTCAACATAACCCTAACCCTAGGTTCAATCGGAACCCCAACCGGATCTCTAACCCTAGCCCTCAACATAACCCTAACCCTAGGTACAATCGGAACCCTAACCGGATCTCTAACCCTAGCCCTCAACATAACCCTAACCCTAGGTCCAATCGGAACCCTAACGGGGTATCTAACCCCAGCCCTCAACATAACCCTAACCCTAGGTCCAATCGGAACCCTAACAGGATCTCTACCCCAGCCCTCAACATAACCCTAACCCTAGGTCCAATTGGAACCCTAACGGGACTTCTACACCTCGCCCTCAACATAACCCTAACCCTAGGTCCAATCGGAACACTAACCGGACCTCTACCCCTCTTCCTCAACATAACCATAACCCTAGGTCCAATCGGAACCCTAACCGGATATCTAACACTAGCCCTCAACATAACACTAACCCTAGGTCCAATCGGAACCCTAACCGGATCTCTATCCCTAGCTCTCAACATAACCCTAACCCTAGGTCCAATCGGAACCCTAACCGGATCTCTAACCCTGGCCCTCAACATAACCCTAACCCTAGGTCCAATCGGAACCCTAACCGCATTTCTAACCCTAGCCTTCAACTTAACCCTAACCCGAGGTCCAATCGGAACTCTAACCGGATCTGTATACCTAGCCCTCAACATAACCCTAACCCCAGGTCCAATCGGAACCCTAACCGGATCTCTAACCATAGCCCACAACATAACCCTAAACCTAGGTTCAATCGGAACCCTAACCGGATCTGTGTACCTATCCCTCAACATAACCCTAACCCTAGGTCCAATCGGAACCGCAACCGGATCTCTAATCCTACCCATCAACATAACCCTAACCCTAGGTCCAATCGGAACCCTAACCGGATCTCTAACCCTAGCCCTCAACATAACCCTAACCCTAGGTCCAATCGGAACCCTAACCGGATCTCTAACCCTAGCCCTCAACATAACCCTAAGCCTAGGTCCAATCAAAACACTAACTGGATCTCTAATCCTAGCTCTCAACATAACCCTAACCCTAGGTCCAATCAGAACCCTAACCGGATCTCTAATCCTAGCTCTCAACATAACCCTAACCCTAGGTCCAATCGGAACCCTAACCGGATTTCTAACCCTAGCCTTCAACATAACCCTAACCCTAGGTCCAATCGGAACCCTAACCGGATCTGTGTACCTAGCCCTCAACATAACCCTAACCCTAGGTCCAATCGGAACCCCAACCGGATCTCTAACGCTAGCCCTCAACATAACCCTAACCCGAGGTCCAATCGGAAGCCTAACCGGATCTCTAACCCTAGCCCTCAACATAACCCTAACCCTAGGTCCAATCGGAACCCTAACCGTATCTCTAACTCTAGCCCTCAACATAACCCTAACCCTAGGTCCAATCGGAAACCTAACCGGCTCTGTATACCTAGCCCTCAACATAACCCTAACCCTACGTCCAATCGGAACCCTAACCGGATCTCTAACCCTACCCCACAACATAACCCTAACCCTGGGTCCAATCGGAACCCTAACCGGATCTGTGTACCTAGCCCTCAACATAACCCTAAGCCTAGGTCCAATCGGAACCCCAACCGGATCTCTAACCCGAGCCCTCAACTTAACCCTAACCCTAGGTCCAATCGGAACCCTAAACGAATATCTAACCCTAGCCCTCAACATAACCCTAACCCTAGGTCCAATCGGAACCCTAACCAGATCTCTATCCCTAGCTCTCAAAATAACCCTTACCCTAGGTCCAATCGGAACCCTAACCGGATCTCTAAACCTAGCCCTCAACATAACCCTAACCCTAGGTCCAATCGGAACCCTAACCGGATTTCTAACCATAGCCTTCAACATAACCCTAACCCTAGGTCCAATCGGAACCCTAACCGGATCTGTATACCTAGCCCTCAACATAACCCTAAACCTAGGTCCAATCGGAACCCTAACCGGATCTGTATACCTAGCCTCAACATAACCCTAACCCTAGGTCCAATCGGAACCCTTACCGGATTTCTAACCATAGCCTTCAACATAACCCTAACCCTAGGTCCAATCGGAACCCTAACCGGAACTGTGTACCTAGCCCTCAACATAACCCTAACCCTAGGTCCAATCGGAACCCTAACCGGATCTCTAACCCTGGCCCTCAACATAACCCTAACCCTAGGTCCAATCGGAACCCTAACCGCATTTCTAACCCTAGCCTTCAACATAACCCTAACCCGAGGTCCAATCGGAACTCTAACCGGATCTGTATACCTAGCCCTCAGCATAACCCTAACCCTAGGTCCAATCGGAACCCTAACCGGATCTCTAACCTTAGCCCACAACATAACCCTAACCCTAGGTTCAATCGGAACCCTAACCGGATCTGTGTACCTATCCCTCAACATAACCCTAACCCTAGGTCCAATCGGAACCGCAACCGGATCTCTAATCCTACCCATCAACATAACCCTAACCCTAGGTCCAATCGGAACCCTAACCGGATCTCTAACCCTAGCCCTCAACATAACCCTAACCCTAGGTCCAATCGGAACCCTAACCGGATCTCTAACCCTAGCCCTCAACATAACCCTAAGCCTAGGTCCAATCAAAACACTAACTGGATCTCTAATCCTAGCTCTCAACATAACCCTAACCCTAGGTCCAATCAGAACCCTAACCGGATCTCTAATCCTAGCTCTCAACATAACCCTAACCCTAGGTCCAATCGGAACCCTAACCGGATTTCTAACCCTAGCCTTCAACATAACCCTAACCCTAGGTCCAATCGGAACCCTAACCGGATCTGTGTACCTTGCCCTCAACATAACCCTAACCCTAGGTCCAATCGGAACCCCAACCGGATCTCTAACGCTAGCCCTCAACATAACCCTAACCCGAGGTCCAATCGGAAGCCTAACCGGATCTCTAACCCTAGCCCTCAACATAACCCTAACCCTAGGTCCAATCGGAACCCTAACCGTATCTCTAACTCTAGCCCTCAACATAACCCTAACCCTAGGTCCAATCGGAAACCTAACCGGCTCTGTATACCTAGCCCTCAACATAACCCTAACCCTACGTCCAATCGGAACCCTAACCGGATCTCTAACCCTACCCCACAACATAACCCTAACCCTGGGTCCAATCGGAACCCTAACCGGATCTGTGTACCTAGCCCTCAACATAACCCTAAGCCTAGGTCCAATCGGAACCCCAACCGGATCTCTAACCCGAGCCCTCAACTTAACCCTAACCCTAGGTCCAATCGGAACCCTAAACGAATATCTAACCCTAGCCCTCAACATAACCCTAACCCTAGGTCCAATCGGAACCCTAACCAGATCTCTATCCCTAGCTCTCAAAATAACCCTTACCCTAGGTCCAATCGGAACCCTAACCGGATCTCTAAACCTAGCCCTCAACATAACCCTAACCCTAGGTCCAATCGGAACCCTAACCGGATTTCTAACCATAGCCTTCAACATAACCCTAACCCTAGGTCCAATCGGAACCCTAACCGGATCTGTATACCTAGCCCTCAACATAACCCTAAACCTAGGTCCAATCGGAACCCTAACCGGATCTGTATACCTAGCCTCAACATAACCCTAACCCTAGGTCCAATCGGAACCCTTACCGGATTTCTAACCATAGCCTTCAACATAACCCTAACCCTAGGTCCAATCGGAACCCTAACCGGATCTGTGTACCTAGCCCTCAACATAACCCTAACCCTAGGTCCAATCGGAACCCCAACCGGATCTCTAACCCTAGCCCTCAACATAACCCTAACCCTAGGTTCAATCGGAACCCCAACCGGATCTCTAACCCTAGCCCTCAACATAACCCTAACCCTAGGTCCAATCGGAACCCTAACCAGATCTCTATCCCTAGCTCTCAAAATAACCCTTACCCTAGGTCCAATCGGAACCCTAACCGGATCTCTAAACCTAGCCCTCAACATAACCCTAACCCTAGGTCCAATCGGAACCCTAACCGGATTTCTAACCATAGCCTTCAACATAACCCTAACCCTAGGTCCAATCGGAACCCTAACCGGATCTGTATACCTAGCCCTCAACATAACCCTAAACCTAGGTCCAATCGGAACCCTAACCGCATCTGTATACCTAGCCTCAACATAACCCTAACCCTAGGTCCAATCGGAACCCTTACCGGATTTCTAACCATAGCCTTCAACATAACCCTAACCCTAGGTCCAATCGGAACCCTAACCGGATCTGTGTACCTAGCCCTCAACATAACCCTAACCCTAGGTCCAATCGGAACCCCAACCGGATCTCTAACCCTAGCCCTCAACATAACCCTAACCCTAGGTTCAATCGGAACCCCAACCGGATCTCTAACCCTAGCCCTCAACATAACCCTAACCCTAGGTACAATCGGAACCCTAACCGGATCTCTAACCCTAGCGCTCAACATATCACTAACCCTAGGTCCATTCGGAACCCTAAAGGAATATCTAACCCTAGCCCTCAACATAACCCTAACCCTAGGTCCAATCGGAACCCTAACCGGATATCTAACACTAGCCCTCAACATAACACTAACCCTAGGTCCAATCGGAACCCTAACCGGATCTGTGTACCTAGCCCTCAACATAACCCTAACCCTAGGTCCAATCGGAACCCTAACCGTATCTCTAACTCTAGCCCTCAACATAACCCTAACCCTAGGTCCAATCGGAAACCTAACCGGCTCTGTATACCTAGCCCTCAACATAACCCTAACCCTACATCCAATCGGAACCCTAACCGGATTTCTAACCCTACCCCACAACATAACCCTAACCCTGGGTCCAATCGGAACCCTAACCGGATCTGTGTACCTAGCCCTCAACATAACCCTAAGCCTAGGTCCAATCGGAACCCCAACCGGATCTCTAACCCGAGCCCTCAACTTAACCCTAACCCTAGGTCCAATCGGAACCCTAAACGAATATCTAACCCTAGCCCTCAACATAACCCTAACCCTAGGTCCAATCGGAACCCTAACCAGATCTCTATCCCTAGCTCTCAAAATAACCCTTACCCTAGGTCCAATCGGAACCCTAACCGGATCTCTAAACCTAGCCCTCAACATAACCCTAACCCTAGGTCCAATCGGAACCCTAACCGGATTTCTAACCATAGCCTTCAACATAACCCTAACCCTAGGTCCAATCGGAACCCTAACCGGATCTGTATACCTAGCCCTCAACATAACCCTAAACCTAGGTCCAATCGGAACCCTAACCGGATCTGTATACCTAGCCTCAACATAACCCTAACCCTAGGTCCAATCGGAACCCTTACCGGATTTCTAACCATAGCCTTCAACATAACCCTAACCCTAGTTCCAATCGGAACCCTAACCGGATCTGTGTACCTAGCCCTCAACATAACCCTAACCCTAGGTCCAATCGGAACACCAACCGGATCTCTAACCCTAGCCCTCAACATAACCCTAACCCTAGGTTCAATCGGAACCCCAACCGGATCTCTAACCCTAGCCCTCAACATAACCCTAACCCTAGGTACAATCGGAACCCTAACCGGATCTCTAACCCTAGCGCTCAACATATCACTAACCCTAGGTCCATTCGGAACCCTAAAGGAATATCTAACCCTAGCCCTCAACATAACCCTAACCCTAGGTCCAATCGGAACCCTAACCGGATATCTAACACTAGCCCTCAACATAACACTAACCCTAGGTCCAATCGGAACCCTAACAGGATCTCTATCCCTAGCTCTCAACATAACCCTAACCCTAGGTCCAATCGGAACGCTAACCGGATTTCTAAACCTGCCCCTCAACATAACCCTAACCCTAGGTCCAATCGGAACCCTAACCGGATTTCTAACCCTAGCCTTAAACATAACCCTAACCCTAGGTCCAATCGGAACCCTAACCGGATTTCTAACCCTAGCCTTCAACATAACCCTAACCCTAGGTCCAATCGGAACCCTAACCGGATTTCTAACCCTAGCCTTCAACATAACCCTAACCCTAGGTCCAATCGGAACCCTAACCGGATCTGTATACCTAGCCCTCAACATAACCCTAACCCTAGGTCAATCGGAACCCTAACCGGATCTCTAACCTTAGCCCACAACATAACCCTAACCCTAGGTCCAATCGGAACCCTAACCGGATCTGTGTACCTATCCCTCAACATAACCCTAACCCTAGGTCCAATCGGAACCGCAACAGGATCTCTAACCCTACCCATCAACATAACCCTAACCCTAGGTCCAATCGGAATCCTAACCGGATCTCTAACCCTAGCCCTCAACATAACCCTAACCCTAGGTCCAATCGGAACCCTAACCGGATCTCTAACCCTAGCCCTCAACATAACCCTAACCCTAGGTCCAATCAAAACACTAACTGGATCTCTAAACCTAGCCCTCAACATAAACCTAACCCTAGTTCCAATCGGAACCCTAACCGAATCTGTATACCTAGCCCTCAACATAACTCTAACCCTAGGTCCAATCGGAACCCTAACCAGATCTCTAACCCTAGCCCTCAACATAACCCTAACCCTAGGTCCAATCGGAACCCTAACCGGATTTCTAACCCTAGCCTTCAACATAACCCTAACCCTAGGTCCAATCGGAAACCTAACCGGATCCGTATACCTAGCCCTCAACATAACCCTAACCCTAGGTCCAATCGGAACCCTAACCGGATTTCTAACCCTAGCCTTAAACATAACCCTAACCCTAGGTCCAATCGGAACCCTAACCGGATTTCTAACCCTAGCCTTCAACATAACCCTAACCCTAGGTCCAATCGGAACCCTAACCGGATTTCTAACCCTAGCCTTCAACATAACCCTAACCCTAGGTCCAATCGGAAACCTAACCGGATCCGTATACCTAGCCCTCAACATAACCCTAACCCTAGGTCCAATCGGAACCCTAACCGGATCTGTATACCTAGCCCTCAACGTAATCCTAACCCTAGGTCCAATCGGAACCCTAACCGGATCTCTAACGCTAGCCCTCAACATAACCCTAACCCTAGGTCCAATCGGAACCCTAACCGGATCTGTATACCTATCCCTCAACATAACCCAAAACCCTTGGTCCAATCGGAACCCTAACCGGAACTCTAACCCTAGCCCTCAACATAACCCTAACCCTAGGTCCAATCGGAACCCTAACCGGATCTCTAACCCTAGCGCTCAACATAACCCTAACCCGAGGTCCAATCCGAACCCCAACCGGATCTCTAACCCTAGCCCTCAACATAACCCTAACCGTAGGTCCAATCAAAACACTAACTGGATCTCTAACCCTAGACCTCAACATAACCCTAACCCTAGGTCCAATCGGAACCCTAACCGGATCTCTAACCCTAGCTCTCAACATAACCCTAACCCTAGGTCCAATCAGAACCCTAACCGGAGCTCTAATCCTAGCTCTCAACATAACCCTAACCCTAGGTCCAATCGGAACCCTAACCGGATTTCTAACCCTAGCCTTCAACATAACCCTAACCTTAGGTCCAATCGGAACCCTAACCGGATCTGTATACCTAGCCCTCAACGTAACCCTAACCCTAGGTCCAATCGGAACCCTAACCGGATCTGTATACCTAGCCCTCAACATAACCCTAACCCTAGGTCCAATCGGAACCCTAACCGGATCTCTAACACTAGCCCACAACATACCCTAACCCTAGGTCCAATCGGAACCCTAACCGGATCTGTGTACCTAGCCCTCAACATAACCCTAACCCTAGGTCCAATCGGAACCCCAACCGGATCTCTAACGCTAGCCCTCAACATAACCCTAACCCGAGGTCCAATCGGAAGCCTAACCGGATCTCTAACCCTAGCCCTCAACATAACCCTAACCCTAGGTCCAATCGGAACCCTAACCGTATCTCTAACTCTAGCCCTCAACATAACCCTAACCCTAGGTTCAATCGGAAACCTAACCGTGTCTGTATACCTAGCCCTCAACATAACCCTAACCCTACGTCCAATCGGAACCCTAACCGGATCTCTAACCCTACCCCACAACATAACCCTAAACCTGGGTCCAATCGGAACCCTAACCGGATATGTGTACCTAGCCCTCAACATAACCCTAAGCCTAGGTCCAATCGGAACCCCAACCGGATCTCTAACCCGAGCCCTCAACTTAACCCTAACCCTAGGTCCAATCGGAACCCTAAACGAATATCTAACCCTAGCCCTCAACATAACCCTAACCCTAGGTCCAATCGGAACCCTAACCAGATCTCTATCCCTAGCTCTCAAAATAACCCTAACCCTAGGTCCAATCGGAACCCTAACCGGATCTCTAAACCTAGCCCTCAACATAACCCTAACCCTAGGTCCAATCGGAACCCTAACCGGATTTCTAACCATAGCCTTCAACATAACCCTAACCCTAGGTCCAATCGGAACCCTAACCGGATCTGTATACCTAGCCCTCAACATAACCCAAAACCTAGGTCCAATCGGAACCCTAACCGGATCTGTATACCTAGCCTCAAAATAACCCTAACCCTAGGTCCAATCGGAACCCTTACCGGATTTCTAACCATAGCCTTCAACATAACCCTAACCCTAGGTCCAATCGGAACCCTAACCGGATCTGTGTACCTAGCCCTCAACATAACCCTAACCCTAGGTCCAATCGGAACCCCAACCGGATCTCTAACCCTAGCCCTCAACATAACCCTAACCCTAGGTTCAATCGGAACCCCAACCGGATCTCTAACCCTAGCCCTCAACATAACCCTAACCCTAGGTACAATCGGAACCCTAACCGGATCTCTAACCCTAGCGCTCAACATATCACTAACCCTAGGTCCAATCGGAACCCTAAAGGGATATCTAACCCTAGCCCTCAACATAACCCTAACCCTAGGTCCAATCGGAACCCTAACCGGATCTCTAACCCTAGCCCTCAACATAACCCTAACCCTAGGTCCAATCAAAACACTAACTGGATCTCTAAACCTAGCCCTCAACATAACCCTAACCCTAGGTCCAATCGGAACCCTAACCGGATATCTAACACTAGCCCTCAACATAACACTAACCCTAGGTCGAATCGGAACCCTAACCGGATCTGTATCCCTAGCTCTCAACATAACCCTAACCCTAGGTCCAATCGGAACGCTAACCGGTTCTCTAACCCTGCCCCTCAACATAACCCTAACCCTAGGTCCAATCGGAACCCTAACCGGATTTCTAACCCTAGCCTTCAACATAACCCTAACCCTAGGTCCAATCGGAACCCTAACCGGATTTCTAACCCTAGCCTTCAACATAACCCTAACCCTAGGTCCAATCGGAACCCTAACCGGATTTCTAACCCTAGCCTTCAACATAACCCTAACCCTAGGTCCAATCGGAACCCTAACAGGATCTGTATACCTAGCCCTCAACATAACCCTAACCCTAGGTCAATCGGAACCCTAACCGGATCTCTAACCTTAGCCCACAACATAACCCTAACCCTAGGTCAAATCGGAACCCTAACCGGATCTGTGTACCTATCCCTCAACATAACCCTAACACTAGGTCCAATCGGAACCGCAACAGGATCTCTAACCCTACCCATCAACATACCCCTAACCCTAGGTCCAATCGGAAGCCTAACCGGATCTCTAACCCTAGCCCTCAACATAACGCTAACCCTAGGTCCAATCGGAACCCTAACCGGATCTCTAACCCTAGCCCTCAACATAACCCTAACCCTAGGTCCAATCAAAACACTAACTGGATCTCTAAACCTAGCCCTCAACATAACCCTAACCCTAGGTCCAATCGGAACCCTAACCGGATCTCTAACCCTAGCTCTCAACATAACTCTAACCATAGGTCCAATCAGAACCCTAACCGGATCTCTAACCCTAGCCCTCAACATAACCCTAACCCTAGGTCCAATCGGAACCCTAACCGGATTTCTAACCCTAGCCTTCAACATAACCCTAACCCTAGGTCCAATTGGAACCCTAACCGGATCTGTATACCTAGCCCTCAACATAACCCTAACCCTAGGTCCAATCGGAACCCTAACCGGATCTGTATAGCTAGCCCTCAACATAACCCTAACCCTAGGTCCAATCGGAACCCTTACCGGATTTCTAACCATAGCCTTCAACATAACCCTAACCCTAGGTCCAATCGGAACCTTAACCGGATCTGTGTACCTAGCCCTCAACATAACCCTAACCCTAGGTCCAATCGGAACCCCAACCGGATCTCTAACCCTAGCCCTCAACATAACCCTAACCCTAGGTCCAATCGGAAGCCTAACCGGATCTCTAACCCTATCCCTCAACATAACCCTAACCCTAGGTGCATTCGGAACCCTAACCGGATCTCTAACCCTAGCCCTCAACATAACCCTAACCCTAGGTCCAATCGGAACCCTAACCGGAACTCTAACCCTAGCCCTCAAAATAACCCTAACCCTAGGTCCAATCGGAACCCTAAGCGGATCTCTAACCCTAGCGCTCAACATATCACTAACACTAGGTTCAATCGGAACCCTAAACGGATATCTAACCCTAGACCTCAACATAACCCTAACCCTAAGTCCAATCGGAACCCTAACCGGATTTCTAACCCTAGCCTTCAACATAACCCTAACCCTAGGTCCAATCGGAACCCTAACCGGATTTCTAACCCTAGCCTTCAACATAACCCTAACCCTAGGTCCAATCGGAACCCTAACCGGATCTGTATACCTAGCCCTCAACATAACCCTAACCCTAGGTCAAACGGAACCCTAACCGCATCTCTAACCTTAGCCCACAACATAACCCTAACCCTAGGTCCAATCGGAACCCTAACCGGATCTGTGTACCTATCCCTCAACATAACCCTAACCCTAGGTCCAATCGGAACCGCAACAGGATCTCTAACCCTACCCATCAACATAACCCTAACCCTAGGTCCAATCGGAAGCCTAACCGGATCTCTAACCCTAGCCCTCAACATAACCCTAACCCTAGGTCCAATCCGAACCCTAACCGGATCTCTAACCCTAGCCCTCAACATAACCCTAACCCTAGGTCCAATCAAAACACTAACTGGATCTCTAAACCTAGCCCTCAAGATAACCCTAACCCTAGGTCCAATCGGAACCCTAACCGGATCTCTAACCCTAGCTCTCAACATAACCCTAACCCTAGGTCCAATCAGAACCCTAACCGGATCTCTAACCCTAGCCCTCAACATAACCCTAACCCTAGGTCCAATCGGAACTCTAACCGGATTTCTAACCCTAGCCTTCAACATAACCCTAACCCTAGGTCCAATCGGAACCCTAACCGGATCTGTATACCTAGCCCTCAACATAACCCTAACCCTAGGTCCAATCGGAACCCTAACCGGATCTGTATAGCTAGCCCTCAACATAACCCTAACCCTAGGTCCAATCGGAACCCTTACCGGATTTCTAACCATAGCCTTCAACATAACCCTAACCCTAGGTCCAATCGGAACCTTAACCGGATCTGTGTACCTAGCCCTCAACATAACCCTAACCCTAGGTCCAATCGGAACCCCAACCGGATCTCTAACCCTAGCCCTCAACATAACCCTAACCCTAGGTCCAATCGGAAGCCTAACCGGATCTCTAACCCTAGCCCTCAACATAACCCTAACCCTAGGTGCATTCGGAACCCTAACCGGATCTCTAACCCTAGCCCTCAACATAACCCTAACCCTAGGTCCAATCGGAACCCTAAGCGGATCTCTAACCCTAGCGCTCAACATATCA